>NC_047123.1:25117351-25377351 GCF_902500255.1 Thalassophryne amazonica | reverse complement strand
AAAACATGTATTTCAATTTGACCTTTACATGATATATATATATATATATATATATATATATATATATATATATATATATATATATATATATATATATATATATATATATATCAAACAATGTCTGTGCAAAATGTTGTGTTTTTTAGCCTAAAATTCACATTTTTTCACATATCTGCCCCACTAATCTATTAGCCAGGTTTGATAAAAATCAGGTCATTGATTTTTGGCAAATGCTGGTTCACAATCCAACAAAACAGAAGCCAAAATCTCCCAAGCATATATATATATATATATATATATATATATATATATATATATATATATATATATATATATATATATATATATATATAGATAGATAGATAGATAGATAGATAGATAGATAGATAGATAGATAGATAGATAGATAGATAGATAGATAGATAGATAGATAGATAGATAGATAGATAGATAGATAGATAGATAGATAGATAGATATTGCTTTCAATATAGTGATATTGCTTTCAGACTGTACACTGTGTGTATTGTGCTGCTGCAGAAACAGTCCATAAACCACTTTGTCACCCATAAACATTTAGTCATCCCAAGTTTGTGCACATGCATACACTTACGAAACCACTGAGGAGAATATACACTCAAAAGCCACTCGTCCTAAGCTTGTAATTTTCCTGGTTACACATGCCGACCGAATGGCAGGCGGCTTCATCTGAATGACGAAGTGCATCTCATTTCCCTTATTTCATATTTCTTCAGTCCTAACCCACAAAAGTGAAGTGAGAAAATGCATGAGGAGCTTTTCGCAAGAAAGATCACAGTATTTTCCCTCTCACATACCTGTCTCCCATATAGTTCTCAATAAACGTGTATTTAAAGAACGTGTGTGTGTACGCGACAAAGGGCAGCCCTGGCGGAGGCCAGTGTGCACTGGAAACAGGTTTGACTTACTACCGGCAATGCAAACCAAGCTCCTGCTGCAGTAGTACAGGGACCGGATAGCCTTTAGCAAAGGGCTCCGGTTCTGTTCATTATTTTTATGGAATCTCGTCTCTGCTGTTTGCGGATGATGTGGTTCTGTTGGCTTCGTCATATCAGGACCTTCAGCGTGCACTGGGGCTGTTTGCAGCCGAGTGTGAAGCGTCCGGGATGAAAATCAGCACCTCCAAATCCGAGGCCATGGTTCTCGACTGGAAAAAGGTGCTTTGCCCTCTTCAGGTCGGTGGAGTGTCCTTGCCTCAAGTGGAGGAGTTTAAGTATCTCGGGGTCTTGTTCACGAGTGAGGGACGGATGGAGCGTGAGATTGATAGACGGATCGGTGCAGCATCTGCAGTGATGCGGTCGCTATATCGGACCGTCATGGTGAAGAGAGAGCTGAGTAGGGGGGCAGAGCTCTCGATTTACCGATCGATCTACGTTCCGATCCTCACCTATGGTCATGAGATTTGGCTCATGACCGAAAGAATGGGATCGCGAGTACAAGCGGCCAAGATGAGTTTCCTCCGCAGGGTGGCTGGGCGCTCCCTTAGAGATAGGGTGAGGAGCTCGGTCACTCGGGAGGAGCTCGGAGTGGAGCCGCTGCTCCTCCACGTCGAAAGGAGTCAGTTGAGGTGGCTTGGGCATCTTTTCCGGATGCCCCCTGGACGCCTCGCTGGAGAGGTGTTCCGGGCACGTCCCATCGCGAAGAGGCCCCGGGGTTCCCCATCTCTCTTGGGGGAGGTGTGTGGATCGGGAGGTCTGGGCAGCTTTGCTTGAGCTGCTGCCCCCGCGACCCGACTCCGGATAAATCAGAAGAAAATGGATGGATGGATGGATGGATGGATGGATGGATGGATGGATGGATGGATGGATGGATGGATGGATGGATGGATGGATGGATGGATGGATGGATGGATGGATGGATGGATGGGTGTGTGTACGCATGTGTGTGAATGAGAATAAACGTGAGAATATATACAAATGAGGAAGATTATGCATGCGTGAAACAAAATGTATATGTGAGGGGAAAATATGTGCAGACTTCAGACTTCAGTCAACTTTATTGATCCCAAAAAAGGGCAATTACGTTTACACTCCAATTACCCAAGACAAGATACAGCAATTAATCCACAATTATTACTTGTTTACCGTAATAATGGCACACATCAAAGTTAAAGACAACATATATACATTTGACATTGTTTATGTGCACTGAACTTGAAGTAGTCTGTCTTCCGAATTGAGGCAAAGTGGGTGAAGGCCGCAGCAGGAAGGGCCCGCGCTGCCCAGCCTGGGGGTTGAAGGCTGCAGCAGTAAAAACCGCGCTGCCTTCGAGGTGGCAAGGAGGAAGCCAGGGTGGGGGGAGTGGAGAGATGGGGGGGGGGGGGTATAGGGATGGAGGGAGGGAGACATGCGTCGTGTGCAGATGAGTTAAATTTCTGTCAATTTCTGACCGTGTGTGCATGTGAGAGGTAGAATATATGTCCACAATGTGTATGTCATTGTGAGATTATATGAAAATACACTCACAGGCCACTTTATTAGGTACACTTGGTCAATTGCTTGTGAACACAAATAGCTAATCAGCCAATCACGTGGCAGCAATTCAATGCATTTAGGCATCTAGACATGGTGAAGATGACTTGCTGAATTTCAAAGTAGCATCACAATGGGAAAGAAAGAGGATTTAAGTGACTTTGAACATGGCATCGTTGTTGGTGCCAGATGTGCTGGTTTGAGTATTTCACAAATTTCTGATCTACTGGGGTTTTCACACGCAGCCATCTCTAGGGTTTACAGAGAATGTTCTGAAAAAGAGAAGATATCCAGTGAGCGGCAGTTGTGTGGGAGGAAAATGCCTTGTTGATGTCATAGGTCAGAGGAGAATGGGCAGACTGGTTGAATGGGTGTCTGTGTGATACCATCATGCCAATATGGACCAGCATCTCTGAGGGCTTTTTGTAACACCTTTCTGAATCTATGCCACGAAGAATTAAGGCAGATTTGACTACAGAAGGGGGTCCAACCCAGTACCAGCAAGGTGTACCTAATAAAGTGGCCAATGAATGTATGAGTGAAGAATACATGTACCGTATGTGACAAAACAATATAGGCATGTGTGAGTAAAAATCTATGTACGTGTGAGGGAGAATGCCTGCATGTGAGAGGAATGACCACCTCTAGCCCCCCCCACCCCCACAGGAGGAGATCATTTTGGATGGAAAAAGCCATTTTTAAACAATGATGAGCACCAGATGTCCTCGATGTGGAAAGTGATTTGTCTCAGGTGGCTGGCTGTGAATATTACTTACAGAAGGAAATTTCCTTTACAGAGATTTGTTTGGAGGATCCCCCCCGCCCCCCACCACAATGTGTTCCCCTATAATTCACAGGCTGAACATATCTCTGATGCATTGGTGGCAAAAAGAAAAACAGGCGGCTTCATTCTGGCATTTACTGGGCTGGAAAATGTGAAATATTTACCCTTTCAAAAATGCCACTGGCTGATGTAAAAGCAGATCAGAAAGCGTGGAATTGGATATAAACATGGATATAAACAGTCTCTCAGATGTTTCTCTCATTTTTTTTTTCTTGTGTAATATTTGATATTTTCATCTCTTTACACACCTAAAATGTTTTCTACATAAATAAACAAAAATCAGCCCACAAAAATGTAATAAAAAGTTCTGCCACTCTTTCAGTTTTACATATTTTTGTTGTTTTATGGCATCAAACCAAATTTTAAAAAAAATCTAGCTTCTTCATGCAATCATTTTTAAAAATATACTCTTTTATCTCAAAGTGAAAACACATCTCACAACATGATCTAATGCAAATAAAATATGACTCACAAAATAATGGTCAATATAAAGAAGATATTTTTAATAAATAAAATATGCAACCACAGCCCAGTATATTCAAGTTGCCATGGTTGCCAACATAAAAAAGAACAAACTACTGGCACAGATGGATGGAGGGATGAATGAATATAATATAATCAGTTAGCCTCAATTTGGGTTAAGTGTAATTCCTGTATGTTGCTGGTATGTCAATCGTTGTATCTAATGAAATAACCATCGGCGGCTCTAGGATGGGGCTGCAGCCTTTGCAGGAATTTCACTAATCCCACTACAAAATTTATATTTGTCATGTTTTCACTCTCACGTTCTTTAATTTTCATAACATCCATGAGTTATCGTTTATCCACTGCACTGGGGTCAACTGAGCAAGTTCTTGCCACTCACACAAGACTGGATGCATTTATTTTTGTCAATATCAGGTTTGTTTTAGCATGTTAGCATGATTAAAATGGATTGATTAAAGGTCATAATGGGGTTTTCAATTTTAAATTCAAATGTCCACAAAATCCACAATCTAGATCAGATCCAGATCAAACTTTGTCCAGTGATAGTGGATGCCAGTCTGCACCTCGTTTTCAAATATAAGAGTGATTGGAGCACGTTTGATTAAGATATAATGTGAAATATACATTAAATGGGGTTTTTAATGTTAAATTTAAATGGCCACAAAATCTATAACCCAGATCAGATCTGGATCAAACTTTGCCAGTTGATAAAGGATACAATTCTACATAACACTCTCAAATATGAAAGAAATTCAGTCTTTTTTGACAGAGTTATGAATTTTTGAATATTCGTTCAATGTTAAAGGATATAGATTTTTTTTTTCCCTAACCTTTGACCTATGACTGAAAATTGCATCAGTTCTTGCCCATCAGGATATGAATCCTCTGAAAAAAATTCATAACAATATATGAAAAATTGTGGGTTACAGGCTGTTCAAGAACAGACAAACAAACAAATAGGGGCGAAAACATAACCTCCGCCCAAGTTCATTGGTGAAGGTAATAAATAAAAAACATGTTTGGAACTGCCACTGTGAAGAACCTTTAGCTCTGTGGATGATTCCATATGATTATTTCTGCATTTTCAAAAGGCACCATGAACATTTTAAGCCTGAACAGGATCCACCCACCAGATTCACCTCAATCAAAGACTGCATCTTGCTGGAATCGAACCAGGAGTTGCTACATCAGAGCACTGCTCAGGACCACTCTGATTTCCTGTGCATCCAGCCCACACACTAAAAGCAGCACAACTTGCAGATTTTGCTCTGATGTGGTTTGTTGAACCGGATGACATACTGCCCTCACATTCTAAATATACCAAACCAAAACTGGTACAAGGGCCACACACGTGCATGCGTGTGCACAAAGGAGGTAAAGTGTCCAATGAATAGCAAGTGAAGACACCACTGTGGAGAACACCAGATTTAAGACATCACAGTACATCATCATATTACTGACCGGTCAAGCAAAAGGTTTGAGTCATTCTAACCCAAAAAATGACCCAAACCAAAAGACATTGCAAAAGTAATGTTTCATAGTTTTTAATGGTCCTAATAACCTCCCGGATCATATATTAAAAATCCTTTCATGGATTTTGTGGAACATACTTTTTTCAAGGTCAAAGGCAAAGGTGTAAATGTATTAGACTGATGTGGTCCAGGTCAAATTTCGTTCATTTTGGGGGGGTTATGTACACTTTCCTGGCATATCTTATGTTTTTTTTTGTTTGTTTTTTGTTTTTTTTTTTTTTCTATTTTTGGGAGATCAGTCTTTCCAATAAAGCAGATTTCCAGAAGATATTCTAATGTTTTATATCTGTGTTTGGAGTACGACTACCTCAAATCCCAATTTTTTTGGTCAAATTTTCCATTTACACTTTGTGCCGCACTGCTCCTATGGGTGTATCTGCATCTAAAATGATGTATTATTATTATTATTATTATTATTATTATTATTATTATTATTATTATTATTATTATTATTATTATTATTATTGCTGTTGTTAGGGTGGAAGATATTTATTTATTTATTTATTTATTTTTAGGGGATTTTATTCTTGAATTTCCAGAGCAGATGAAGTCCTGGGAAAGCGTGATTTTACCTTACAATTATAGCTTGAGAGCGCCATCCTGTGGGGCATGTGTGGAGGGATGAAAGTGCATAAATCTTTATAAACTGTAAAGCAAAAAAAAAAAAAAAAAAGATTTTTTTTCTGTGTGGAAGGTTTTGGTGCATGCTTTATTATTCTGAAGAAGATATAAATTAAAAATATATAATAAAAAAAAAAACACAATGCAATTTGGGTCCTCTGATAGATTGGTGTGTCCTGTCCAGGATGCATCCTGCAGCATGCACGCAGACACATGCACTCTCATGAGTCCCACTTTACAAGGCCACAGTGATCATTCATTCATTCATTCATTTCCCCATGGAGGCAGAACTGAATATATGTGTCACAAACCCAGCTAGTGCATCTGATAGGCAAATAACTGTGCATGTTTGTGATAAAACCATGAAATTTGGCACACATATTTGAAATGAACGAATGTTTACTTTCAGACATGGAGGTATCGTGGAGCTGACTTCTAATGATCTACAGGGGTCAATGAAGAATTACAAAGGGGTCAAAATTTTAAAAACTCCAATTGTATTGAAAAAGTATTCCATATTATTTGTCTGATCATAAACATTCCAAAACTGTATAGTTTTGACTATATATGATTGAATGATACGGGTTAAAAAAGCAAAAATGGGAACAAAGGTCAATTTCAGTTTGAACAGGGGTCAAAAGTTAAAGTTGCTCCAATACTGGTTAAAAAAACTGATGCAAATTATTGCTTGAGTTAACAGGGTTTTAAAAAGGTATCGTTTGCATCCTGTGTTCTGCTTAGTTATCATATTACAGGGTAACATACAGTACAGTCCTGTGTAAGTGTTTTAGGCATATTTAATGCATCATAAAGACATTAAAAATGATGAACACCTGATAAATATTCATAAACAAATGAAATGTGTGATGAATTTCAACTTTAATGACAATCGGTATGAAAAGTGGGGCCTATTTAGGTGTGATTTTTCAGTATATAGATGGCACCAGAGGAGAGGTCACAGGATCACAAAAACTACTTTAAGAAAAATGGAGTGATCATTTGCAACTGTTTGTTTGGTATTCTACTGGCCAGTATACACTAACAAAGAAATTATTGTTGTTTTTGTTGGAAAAAAATATAGCTCACATATTCACTTTTACTGGATCTGATTTTCTGTTGACATGCCAATAAAAGAGGGAGGGGAAGGGCCATCAACTGTTACTTTTATTATAACTCTGAGGTGCCTAAATCTTTTGCACAGTGCTGCATGTCACATGTCATAGAATCCAATGGATATCAACCTTGTTTGACCTTTACTTTGGAGACCAAACATTCAACACAGTCAAACCTATTCCATTAATTAATCCTACTGTTTTTCTTTTTTATGTTCACGTTTGATACTCTGTGTGCTTCTTACCCTGTGTGCTGCCATACAATGCTGCTGGAACCTCAATTTTCCAGAGGGAGTCTTCCCAAGGGTTCAATGAAGTTCTATCAAATCTAATCTAATTTGCATCAGCTTTTACAAAAATTGGAGCAACTTTAACTTTTGACCCCTGTACAAACTGAAACTGACCTTTGTCACCGCTTTTTACTGATTTTGCCCCATAACTCCATAACATCCAGTCATAGATAATCCAAACTATACCTTTTTGGAATATTTATGATCAGACAAGTAATGTGGTGTACTTTTCAATACAACTGGATAATTTTTCAGTTTTGACCACTGTGCAATTCTTCATATATATATATATATATATATATATATATATATATATATATATATATATATATATATATATAACTGCTACACGAAACAGCTGCCACACACACACACACACATATACACACACACACACACACACACACACACACACACACACACACACACACACACACACACACACACACACACGCTTTGCGCGAATCCCCGCATGCGCAATGCCATCTGGATTGTCTGCGTGCAGGAGATTGCCAGAAGATGATGCGGTTGAGCAGCCGGCGCGGAGCGCGTGCATAATTGGCCTATCTAGCCATAGATATTTCTACTTGCCTTTTTTTTCCCCCCCCCACTTTCATGCCAAATTACCGTTTCATGTGATCAGAAGGCCGAGGCTGCACCCACCGACCCCCCCAGCGGCTCAGCAGTGACTGGAAGGAGCTGAGCATCAAATTGCACCCGATGTCATTACGCGCAGCCAAGTATCGAAGACGTAAGTAGCTGCGTCTTTTTTCAAATATTACGCGTGCGCAGCGTCGAGAAATGTAGTTTTCAGCGTGTCGAATGCATTTTTTTATCCTTTTCTAATCATAATTGTGTGGTTTTTAAAGCTTGATCGAGCTGTTTTGTCGAAAAAAAGAGCACCGATCCTTTCATCCACTTCTCTTTTTTTAATTGGTTTATCATCCTGTGCGCTCTTTTAGAGCCGCCCACCTGTTAAACCTGCAAAATGATCACAGCTGCACGAAATAGTCTTCATGCAGATTCTTTTTTATCAGCAGACTTTTGCGTGCTGTCATTTATCATCGCTCCACAAGTTATTTTCCGTGCTCTTTTGTGGCTGTGTGTGCACAATGTGGCAGATAACCATCCGTCGGGGTCGGTCGAGTATTTGTTCTTGGGCCCTACATCTAAGCTGGTTGATCAACTGGATGTAAGCCTCTTGAGCGGTGAGAGCGAAACCTGCTGACACATGCGCCGCTGGCTTTGTGTGCGCGCAAACCCGGTTAGATTAACCCTTTCCATCTCTCTCCAAACCCACTTCAAACCGACCCGAGGTGCGCATCCTGAAAAAAGATCTCCATCCTCACTTCCAAAAACATATTTGGTCTAAAAAAGGTCTCCGTCTTTAGTGGTTAATAATTTAAAGAGCATCTCTTATAACGCATTGGATTAATTATAAATTAATAGCCTCGCATCCTCTCAAGAGGATGCGAGGGGAACTATGAGCAGTCAGTGTGCCAAGTTGAAACAGCTCTTTCAAACATAATGAAACCAATCTGCCAACCTGTGTGTTTGATTTAAAAATAAATAAATAAATAAATTCAGTATTTCAAAAGAAACAGAAAATTCTCAGAAAAATGTCCAGTCTCACAAAGAATGTGTCGGATCTGTTCCTGGATCCCGAGCTTCATCAAAGCTGAATGAATTCTTCCTTAGCCCAAGCCTCATCACACCACTAAACTTGATGAAAGTTGGGTCATATCATGAAGCTGCGCCTTTGTTCTTGTTCATTGATCCATCCATCCATCCATTTTCTTCCGCTTTATCCGGAGTCGGGTCGCGGGGGCAGCAGCTCAAGCAAAACCGCCCAGACCTCCAGATCCACACACGCCTCCTCCAGCTCCTCCGGGGGAACCCCAAGGCGTTCCCAAGCCAGCCGAGAGATGTAATCCCTCCAGCGTGTCCTGGGTCTTCCCCGGGGCCTCCTCCCAGTGGGACGTGCCCGGAACACCTCTCCAGCGAGGCGTCCAGGGGGCATCCGAAAAAGATGCCCGAGCCACCTCAACTGACTCCTTTCGACGTGGAGGAACAGTGGCTCGACTCCGAGCTCCTCCCGAGTGACCGAGCTCCTCACCCTATCTCTAAGGGAGCGCCCAGCCACCCTGCGGAGGAAACTCATCTCGGCCGCTTGTACTCGCGATCTCGTTCTTTTGGTCATGAGCCAAATCTCATGATCATAGGTGAGGATCGGAACGTAGATCGATCGGTAAATCGAGAGATTTGCCCCCCTACTCAGCTCTCTCTTCACCACGATGGTCCGATACAGCGACCGCATCACTGCAGATGCTGCACCGATCCGTCTATCGATCTCACGCTCCATCCGTCCCTCACTCGTGAACAAGACCCCGAGATACTTAAACTCCTCCACTTGAGGCAAGGACACTCCACCGACCTGAAGAGGGCAAAGCACCTTTTTCCGGTCGAGAACCATGGCCTCGGATTTGGAGGTGCTGATTTTCATCCCGGACGCTTCACACTCGGCTGCAAACCGCCCCAGTGCACGCTGAAGGTCCTGATTTGACGAAGCCAACAGAACCACATTGTCCGCAAACAGCAGAGACGAGATTCTGTGGTTCCCAAACCAGACCCCCTCTACACCCTGGCTGCGCCTAGAAATTCTGTCCATAAAAATAATGAACAGAACAGAACAAAGGGCAGCACTGGCGGAGGCCAACGTGCACTGGAAACAGGTTTGACTTACTACCGGCAATGCGAACCAAGCTCCTGCTGCGGTCGTACAGGGACCGGATAGCCCTTAGCAAAGGACCCCGGACCCCATACTCCCGGAGCACTTCCCACAGGGTGCGCCGAGGGACACGGTCGAATGCCTTCTCCAGATCCACAAAACACATGTGGACTGGTTGGGCAAACTCCCATGAACCCTCGAGCACCCGATGGAGCGTGTAGAGCTGGTCCAGTGTGCCGCACCAGGACGAAAACCACACTGCTCCTCCTGAATCCGAGGTTCAACCATCGGTCGAATTCTCCTCTCCAGTACTCTGGAATAGACCTTACCGGGGAGGCTGAGGAGTGTGATCCCCCTATAGTTGGAACACACCCTCCGGTCCCCCTTCTTAAACAGAGGGACCACCACCCCGGTCTGCCAATCCAGAGGCACTGTCCCCGATCGCCACGCGATGTTGCAGAGGCGTGTCAGCCAAGACAGCCCCACAACATCCAGAGACTTAAGGTACTCAGGACGGATTTCATCCACCCCAGGAGCCTTGCCACCGAGGAGCTTTCTAACCACCTTGGTGACTTCGGCCTGGGTAATGGATGAGTCCGCCTCCGAGTCCCCAGTCTCTGCTTCCTCTTCGGAAGACGTGACGATGGGATTGAGGAGATCCTCGAAGTACTCCTTCCACGGCCCGACAACATCCTCAGTCAGGGTCAACAGCTCCCCACCCGCACCGTAAACAGTGCTGGTGCAGAGCTGCTTCTGCCTCCTGAGGCGTCGGACGGTTTGCCAGAATCTCTTCGACGCCAACCGATAGTCCTCCTCCATAGCCTCCCCAAACTCCTCCCAGACCCGAGTTTTGCCTCTGCGACCGCATGGGCTGCGACACGCTTGGCCTGCCGGTACCTGTCAGCTGCCTCTGGGGTCCCACCTACCAACAAAGATAAGTAGGACTCCTTCTTCACCTTGATGGCATCCCTTACTTCCGGTGTCCACCACCGGGTTCGGGGATTGCCGCCGCGACAGGCACCAGAGACCTTGCGACCACAGCTACGAGCAGCCGCATCGACAATGGAGGTGGAGAACATGGTCCACTCGGACTCCATGTCTCCAACCTCCCCTGGGATCTGGGAGAAGCTCTCCCAGAGGTGGGAGTTGAAGACCTCGCTGACAGAGGGTTCCGCCAGTTGTTCCCAGCAGACCCTCACGATACGTTTGGGCCTGCCAGGTCTTATCGGCTTCCTACCCTCGCAGCAGATCCAACTCACCACCAGGTGGTGATCAGTCGACAGCTCTGCCCCCCTCTTCACTCGAGTGTCCGAGACACGTGGCCGAAGGTCAGATGATACGACTACAAAGTCGATCATCGACCTCCGGCTCAGGGTGTCCTGGTGCCACGTGCACTTATGGACACCCTTGTGCTCGAACATGGTGTTCGTGATGGACAAACTGTGACTAGCAAAGAAGTCCAACAACTGAACACCACTCGGGTTCAGATCGGGGAGGCCGTGCTTCCCGATCACCCCCCTCCAGGTCTCACTGTCGCCGCCCACGTGGGCGTTGAAATCCCCCAGGAGAACAATGGAGTCCCCAGTCGGAGTGCTATCTAGTACCCCTCCCAGGGACTCCAGGAAGGTCGGGTACTCTGCACTGCTGCTCTGCCCGTAGGCCGAGACAATGGTGAGAGACCTGTCCCCGACCCGAAGTCGTAGGGACGCGACCCTCTCGTTCACCAGAGTGAACTCTAACACTTGGTGACTGAGCTGGGGAGCAATAAGCAATGCGACCCCAGCTCTCCGCCTCTCCCCGTGGGCGACGCCAGAAAAATGAAGCGTCCAGCCCCTCTCCAGCAGTTGGGTACCAGAGCCCAAGCTGTGCGTGGAGGTGAGCCCGACTATCTCTAGTCGGTATCTCTCAACCTCCCGCACAAGCTCAGGCTCCTTCCCCCCCAGCGAGGTGACATTCCACGTCCCAACAGCCAGGGGCTGTGAGCGTGGACCGGGCCGCCGGGCCACCCGCCCTCGACCGCCACCCAATCCTCTCTGCACCTGACCCCCATGGCCCCCTCTGCAGGTGGTGAACCCACAGGAGGGCTGTTCATTGATTAAATTGGGAAATCCTTTGTTTTTTAATGAGATTGGAATTTAGTGGAATATACACTTCTGTCAAAATGCAAAATGTTGTGAAAGTGTAGGGACACGGACCCACAACAGGGGGCGTAAATGAACGGACAATGGAATAAGCCAAAATACAACAATTTAATGTTGTGAATGTGCACAACAGAACAACAGACAACACAATTTAGAACAGCAGTCAATAATTCAAGGTGACGTGTGGGCAGGCTCGAGGATAGAAGACGCCTGTCCAGAGAAGAGCCGGATCCCACACGCTTTCCACTGCCAGCAGATCTAGAGCACCCCAGAGCCACCAAGCGCTGAGTCCCCAGGTGGCCACTGCCTCCAGCTGTCAGATCTGGTACTGCTGGCAGGAAGAACAGACAGGTGATGGTGGGTGCATGAACACCCAGCAAACAGTCAGAAGAGGGTGGGAAACACCTCCCCCTCTTAATCACAATATTCCAGAATTAAGTGCAGATCCTGTTGGTATACTTAGTAGTCCCCCACCGAGGAGTGGAGTACGCCAACTCCCCAACACACGACTACTCCTTACGTACAAACAGGTTCGTCTGCAAAAGTAATGTTACACACAGAAGCAAAGACGTTACTACTGTTGTGTTTACTCAGGCTGAGCAGTTTACCTGACAGGTAGATGATTTCTTGGCAGCGAGGTGAAGATGCTGCCCGGCTTTTATGGTGAAGTGGTTTGGGGTGAAGATGAGTGACAGCTGGTGCTGTTGATGAGTGACAGCTGTCACTCCCGGTTGCTCCGGCGCCCTCTTGTGCCTGAAGCCCGCACTTCAGGCAGGGCGCCCTCTGGTGGTGGGCCAGCAGTACCTCCTCTTCAGCGGCCCACACAACAGGACCCCCCCTCAACGGGCGCCTCCTGGCGCCCGACCAGGCTTGTCCGGGTGACGGGTGTAGAAGTCGGCCAGGAGGGCCGGGTCCAGGATGAAGCGCCTCTTCACCCAGGAGCGCTCTTCAGGGCCATAACCCTCCCAGTCCACCAGATACTGGAAACCCCGGCCCCGTCGACGGACGTCCAGGAGCCTGCGCACAGTCCAAGCAGGCTTCCCATCGATGATCCGGACAGGAGGCGGCGCCGGTCCGGGAGTGCAGAGGGAAGAGGTGTGGTACGGCTTGATGCGGGAGACATGGAAGACTGGGTGAATCCGCAGTGAAGTTGGCAGCTTCAGCTTCACTGCGGCCGGGCTGAGGACCTTGAGGATGGAGAATGGGCCAATGTAACGGTCTTTCAGTTTTTGGGATTCCACCTGTAACGGGATGTCCTTTGTTGACAGCCAAACCTCCTGCCCGGGCTGGTATGCAGGGGCTGGGGAACGCCGGTGGTCTGCATGGGCCTTGGCCCTTGTCCGGGCTTTGAGAAGGGCAGAGCGGGCAGTGCACCACACCCGACGGCACCTCCTCAGATGGGCCTGGACCGAGGGCACCCCGACCTCTCCCTCCACAAACGGAAACAATGGGGGCTGGTACCCCAAACATACTTCAAATGGGGAGAGGCCGGTGGCAGATGAAACTTGACTGTTGTGTGCGTACTTGATCCAGGCCAGATGGTTGCTCCAGGCCGTCGGGTGTGCAGAGGTCACGCAGCGGAGGGCCTGCTCCAATTCCTGGTTGGCCCGCTCTGCCTGTCTGTTCGTCTGGGGATGGTACCCGGACGAGAGACTCACAGTGGCCCCCAGTTCTCTACAAAAACTCCTCCAGACTTGCGAGGAGAACTGGGGACCACGGTCTGAGACGATGTCGGATGGAATCCCATGCAGACGTATGACATGGTGGACCAGGAGGTCTGCGGTCTCCTGGGCCGTCGAGCGCTTCGGGAGGGCCACGAAGTGGGCCACCTTGGAGAACCGGTCCACTATCGTGAAGATGGTGGTCATGCCCTGGGACAGCGGGAGGCCCCTGACGAAGTCCAGGCCGATGTGGGACCAGGGGCGGTGAGGCACAGGAGGAGTCCCTGTGCCCGTTGGTGGTCTGCTTTTCCCCTGGCGCAGGTGGTGCAGGCCTGGACGTACTCCTGGACATCGGCTTCCATCGACGCCCACCAGAAGCACTGCCGGACCACTGCCACGGTTCTTCGCACCCCTGGGTGACAGGAGAGCTTGGAACCATGACAGAAGTCCAGGACTGCAGCTCTGGCTTCTGGCGGGACGTAAAGTCTGTTCTTTGGGCCGGTCCCCGGGTCCGGGTTAGTGGACTCGGGTATGATGGGTTCCGGTGGATCTGACAGCTCGGCCTTGACTTCCTCTTCATGGACCTGGGACAGGGCGTCAGATCACTGGTTCTTGGTCCCGGGGCGGTAGGTGATCCGGAAGTCAAAACTCCCGAAGAACAGTGACCAGCGGGCTTGCCTGGGGTTCAGACGCCTGGCGGTCCGGATGTACTCCAGGTTCCGATGGTCCGTGAAAACCGTGAATGGTACCGTCGCTCCCTCCAATAGGTGTCTCCACTCCTCAAGAGCCTCTTTCACCGCTAGGAGTTCCCTATTGCCGACATCATAGTTCTGCTCTGCCGAGGTCAACCTACGGGAAAAATAGGAATAAGGGTGGAGAACCTTATCGGACTCCCTGCTCTGGGACAGCACGGCTCCTATCCCTGAGTCAGAGGCATCCACTTCGACTACAAACTGGCGATTGGGATCAGGCTGCACCAGAACGGGTGCAGTCGAGAACGGCGTTTCAACTCCCTAAACGCGGCTTCGCACCGATCCGACCAGGTGAAGGGGACTTTGGTGGAGGTTAAGGCCGTCAGGGGGCTAACTACCTGGCTATAGCCCTTTATGAACCTCCGGTAGAAATTTGCAAAGCCGAGGAACTGTTGCAATTTCCTACGGCTTGTCGGTTGGGGCCAATCTCTCACCGCCGCAACCTTGGCCGGAACAGGGGCGACAGAGTTGGAGGAGATTATGAACCCCAGGAAGGACAAAGAAGTGCGGTGGAACTCGCACTTCTCGCCCTTCACAAACAGCCGGTTCTCCAACAACCGCTGCAGGACCTGACGTACATGCTGCACATGACTCTCAGGATCCGGGGAGAAGATGAGGATATCGTCCAGGTATACGAAGACGAACTGGTGCAGGAAGTCCCGCAATATGTCATTAACCAACGGTTGGAACATCGCGGGCCGAACGGCATGACAAGGTACTCAAAGTGACCTAACGGGGTGTTAAACACCGTCTTCCACTCGTCTCCCTTCCGGATCCGAACCAGGTGATACGCATTCCTAAGATCCAACTTGGTGAAAATTTGGGCTCCATGCAAGGGCGTGAACACTGAATCTAACAGAGGCAGCGGGTATCGGTTGCGAACCGTGACTTCGTTCAGCCCTCTGTAGTCAATGCATGGACGGAGTCCACCGTCCTTCTTGCCCACAAAAAAGAAACCTGCATCCATTGGGGAGGTGGAGTTCCGGATCAACCCGGCAGCTAAGGAGTCCCAGATGTAGGTCTCCATTGATTCGCGCTCAGGACATGAGAGATTGTACAACCTGCTGGACGGGTACTCAGCGCCCGGGATCAAATCAATGGCACAATCGTACGGACGGTGTGGGGGAAGAGTGAGTGCCAGATCTTTGCTGAAGACGTCAGCAAGATCATGGTACTCCTCAGGCACCGCCGACAGATTGGGGGACACTTTAACCTCCTCGTTAGCTGTCACACCGGGTGGAACCGAGGATCCTAAGCATTCCCGGTGGCAGGTTTCGCTCCACTGCGTCACTACCCCAGACGGCCAATCAATCCGGGGATTGTGCTTAACCATCCATGGAAATCCCAAAATCACTCGGGAGGTAGAGGGTGTTACATAGAACACAATCTCCTCCCTGTGATTCCCAGAGACCACCAAAGTCACGGGTGGTGTCTGGTGTGTGATTAACGGGAGAAGGGTGCCATCTAGTGCCATCTAGTGCCCGTACCTTCAATGGTGAAGGTAGAGCCACTAGAGGGAGCCCTACCTCCCTAGCCCATCTGCTATCCAGCAGATTTTCTTCCGACCCCGTGTCCACCAGTGCTGGGGCGTGAAGGGTAAGATCCCCACTCAGGATCGTCACTGGGATGCGTGCGGATCTACTGGATTTCCCCGCGTGAATGTTATGGCCCACCCTTAACCCAGTCTCTAAGGGCGGGCGTTGAAGTTTAACCGCTTGGGCCAGTTTCTTTATATGTGCTCACTCGAGCCACAGAAAAAACATTCTCCGCAAGCCAGCCTCCGTTGTCTGTCATTTGATTTTACTTTAGCCCTACTCGTGTCCATAGCTTCTTCAGCAGGGGGAGCTGTTGCCACACGGAGCTCTGCGACTGTGGAGTGTGGGGACAGCGGCACCCTTTCGGACCCGGAAAGGAAGAGGGATGGCTCGCGCCCGGCCACGCCCTTCGCCCCGCTCCCGACGGTGTTCTTCTAACCGGTTGTCTAACCGTATGACCAGGTCGATAAGCCCGTCAAAATCCTGTGGCTCATCCTTAGCCAGCAGGTGCTCCTTCAGGACCGGAGACAGTCCGTTTACGAAGCGCAGTATGCAACGTTATTCCAGCCGGACCTCGCAGCCGCGATGCAGAAGTTGACTGCATACTCGGCTGCACTCCGACGTCCCTGTCTCATTGACAGCAGCACAGTCTAAGCGGTCTCGCCTCTATGGGGATGATCAAACACCTGTTTGAACTCCCTCACAAACCCAGTATATGTGGTTAGGAGCCGTGAATTTTGCTCCCAGAGCGCCGTAGCCCAGGCGCGTGCCTCTCCTCGAAGCAAATTAATAACATAAGCCACCCGGCTGGCATCGGACGCGTACATGACGGGACGCTGTGCAAAGACAAGCGAACACTGCATCAAGAAGTCTGCGCACGTCTCGACACAACCTCCGTACGGTTCCGGAGGGCTTATGTATGCTTCAGGGGAAGGGGGGGGGGTCATTGAATCACCACTGGAATGTCTGTATTCAGTGCTTGGTAAGCAGGAGGAGGTGCTGCAGCAGCGCCCTGTGTGCACGCTTCCACCTGGGCGGTGAGAGCCTCCATCCTCCGATTAAGTATAACGTTCTGCTCGGTCACCAAGTCCAACAGAGCAGTGAAGGCGGTTACGATTTGCTGCAGCTCACCTAACATGCCTCCTGCCGACGCCTGTACACCCTGTGTTTCTATTGGTGGTTCACTCGATGGTTGACGCCCCTCAGGATCCATGACGCTGGCCGAGAAATCCTGTTGTGAAAGTGTAGGGACACGGACCCACAACAGGGGGCGTAAATGAACGGACAATGGAATAAGCCAAAATACAACAATTTAATGTTGTGAATGTGCACAACAGAACAACAGACAACACAATTTAGAACAGCAGTCAATAATTCAAGGTGACGTGTGGGCAGGCTCGAGGATAGAAGATGCCTGTCTAGAGAAGAGCCGGATCCCACACGCTTTCCACTGCCAGCGGATCTGGAGCACCCCGGAGCCACCAAGCGCTGAGTCCCCAGGTGGCCACTGCCTCCGGGTGTCAGATCTGGTACTGCTGGCAGGAAGAACAGACAGGTGATGGTGGGTGCGTGAACACCCAGCAAACAGTCAGAAGAGGGTGGGAAACACCTCCCCCTCTTAATCACAATATTCCAGAATTAAGTGCAGATCCTGTTGGTATACTTAGTAGTCCCCAACCGAGGAGCGGAGTACGCCAACTCCCCAACATACGACTACTCCTTACGTACAAACAGGTTCGTCTGCAAAAGTAATGTTACACACAGAAGCAAAGACGTTACTACTGTTGTGTTTACTCAGGCTGAGCGGTTTACCTGACAGGTAGACGATTTCTCGGCAGCGAGGTGAAGATGCTGCCCGGCTTTTATGGTGAAGTGGTTTGGGGTGAAGATGAGTGACAGCTGGTGCTGTTGATGAGTGACAGCTGTCACTCCCGGTTGCTCCGGCGCCCTCTCGTGCCTGAAGCCTGCACTTCAGGCAGGGCGCCCTCTGGTGGTGGGCCAACAGTACCTTCTCTTCAGCAGCCCACACAACAGCAAAAAGTACAAAAGGTACAACCACACAACCCATGAGCCAATGTTTTCTTGAGGTCCATCCATTATTTCATGAGAAAAGGAAGAAGTTGCAGGAACATGTCACAAAAGTTCTCAAACTATGTCAAAATTGCCTTTGTCTCTGATTGTGTCCCTCAACCTGTCCATCAACATTGCAAACAAGAATGGGCTCAGCCAATTCCTGTTGTAATCCAACCTGCGCTTTAAACCCATGCATCTGTCCTACCACGCAACTCACCGTTGTCACACTGTCCTTATACATATCCTGCACCACCTTCACATACTTCTCTGCCACTACCAACTTCTAGGCAGGGGAAGTGTGGGTGTCCTCTTGGCCTTTTCCAGCCATGGGGTCCTCAACACTAAGGGACCTACATACGTGATGGATCATGCACAAAGAAACACACCACATTGACAAAATGTCAATACTTCTCATCTGAGTCTCCAGAAGTAGCCGCTCGTTTGACACAAAGTCTTTCTAGTGACACCCAAGGATTGCCTGAAGAGACCTGGTACCAAAGT
This sequence comes from Thalassophryne amazonica, assembly GCF_902500255.1. Classification (NCBI taxonomy): domain Eukaryota; kingdom Metazoa; phylum Chordata; class Actinopteri; order Batrachoidiformes; family Batrachoididae; genus Thalassophryne; species Thalassophryne amazonica. The sequence goes on along the minus strand of NC_047123.1, from coordinate 25,358,567 downwards.
CATCCCGTCATCACCTTAGGTCCCTGATTAGCATCCAAGTGTCACAACCATGCAGTAAGACAAGAAGCACCATGAGCCTAAAGACCTGGACCATTCTTCTTGTACAAATATCAACATCACCTGTCCAGCGACCTGATGACTCCATAAGCTCCTACATGCCATCTTTTTATGCCCATTCTGAGAATGCAGAGACATGAATGTCATTGCTGGGATACACTTCTTATAGCTGAGTCCAGGAAGTCACTGAAAGCCTGGATCTTATGCCTGATCCAGGACAATTGCAAACTCAGACACTCCGATTACTTCAATCATGTTACCAGCATTCATAGTTCTGAGTCTCACCTCTTTCATATCCTATCCTCTGTCTTTTCCTGCTGCCTATAGATGCTTTCCCCCTTTCTTTCCCTTTCTTCACCCAACAGTGTGGCAGAGTTTCCACCAATACCCTGTAATCGTGGCAATCACAGTTAATGACAACGTTGACAAATCTGCTATGGAAAGCAGATGTATCATCTGCCTATGTGATTAGGCACAATTTATTTCGGATTCCCTTCCCGATGCAACCCTCTTTGTTTATCCAGGCCTGGGATGGACACTCAGAACACACAGGCTCATGCAGCCCTCAGTGGCTCAGTTCCACACTGCTCCAGTAATGAATCAATGATGACAGGGATCGTATTACATGTACCCTTCCACCAAGCTAATGTGGGTGATCGTATGTCTTTAATTCAGAAACTCCCCTTAGACACTTAGGTGATGCAGCTTTTAAAAAAAGGTCATAAAAAATAAAATAAATAATTAAATTGTAAGAAATTCACATTCTGTAACTGTTGCTTTCAATTCAAAACAGCTTCTGGTTGCCACATCCCTATCTTTTTGAAAATTGTGGGCATTTAACCATCTCTGTGTGGTCTCTTATTTCAAGATAAAATTTTTGTGATGTCACAGAAGTAAAAAATAAGTCATTTTAAGCTGATATTTATTTGAAGCATGAAAATATCTCCATGCACAATTGTAGAATTGTGAAATTTTGAGGATGTTAAGCATTCAGCATCTGCCATATTAAATTATTAAAAAAAAATGTATCAACCAATTTTGCACTATATGATCACTGAGAGAAACTGTAGAAAATATCACACAAAATACAAAAAAATATTTAATTGCAACTCCCTGTGAAATTAATGCCGTTTGTAATTTTACCATCTCTCTCCTTCTTCTTCTTGTTTTTTCCACTCCGACCTGATTCAGCATAATCAAGACCAAAGGCAGAGCCATGGAGGTTGTTGCACATCTTGTGAATGACACCTTAGAATTTTACAAATGGAGCCTTACTATAGCAGGTAAGCAGCATCATCATAGGCTTCATTCATTCATTCAGATAAACAGTCACAGTGATATAAAATTTTAGCCGCTGTGATCTGGAGCTGGATGGATCTGTTATTCACTTATACTAGCATTGTTGGATGAGTCTTGTAGAAATTAGAGAAATTAAAGTGACAGGGTGTGCATTTATTAACACAAATTAGATTAGATTAGATTGGATAGAACTTTATTGATCCATTGGGAAGACTCCCTCAGGGAAATTGAGGTTCCAGCAGCATTGTATAGCAGCACACAGGGTAAGAAGCACACAGAGTATCAAAAGTGAAAGTTGAAAAAAAAAAACAGTTCGCAAATATAAATATAAATACCAGACGTACTGATCAGTACCGGTTTACTGGCTACTACTTTTCCTCTCATTCCCGTCCTCTGTCTTCCTGTTACTTCTCCTCCCCCTGAGTGAGGAGTTGTACAGTCTGATGGCCTGAGGGACAAAGGAGTTTTTCAGTCTGTTGGTCCTGCACTTGGGAAGGAGCAGTGGAATGTATGGATGGAATTAAGCATTCATAAATGGAAATGTAGCACAAACTGAATATAGCATTCATAACCATCTATTCATTATGTATAAAACCTGCAACAATTAATCAGTGTGCCATGTTGCAGCACCATATCAATACAGTAGCCCAAAAGGACTCTGCTTTTCATATTTTGCTTGCTAGCGCAGGCTAAAAAGTTTGAGAACCCTCGTTTTTGTGAAGTGGAGGATCATACATATTGTTTTTCACAAGAGAAGGCAAGGGGGCCTGAATCCCTATAGCCAAAGAAGTGAAAACATGACTGGTGATGTATAATGCAATCTGTGATCTCACCACTAGATGGCACTAAATCCTACACACTGTAGCTTTAAATTCTTTGATCACAACTACTGTACATTTTGTCTGAATCCAAAAGGGCGATGTTATCATGTTGGACAACTTATTTGGTTCTCTGTTGCTCAATGTATCCACTCCAGAGTACACAAGTAGTCTGAATTATTATTATTATTATTTATTTATTTTATTTTTTACATTTTTAGGAAGAGAACAAAAATGCATTATTTTTGCATGCACCAGTGGATGGTGCAACATCTCAAGAATGGGTGCACGTGCAAACGTGTGCATGTGCCCTTATGTTTTGTTCAACCCATGCACATAAGGGTGAGAGCAGTGACTGTTGCATTCTGTGTGCTGTGTTTTTCATCACTTTTCAGACAAGAGAGTGGAGAATTGGCCATTGATGTCATCGCCCTTCCCCACTGTGGCCATCAGCTGCCTGTACCTGCTCTTCCTGTGGGCGGGGCCCCGGTACATGCAGGGACGCCAGCCCTACACGCTCAGGAAGACCCTCATAGTGTACAACTTCAGCATGGTGGTCCTCAATTTCTACATTGCCACCGAGGTGAGTGCATTGTTACGCATTCCCAAGACATGTGGTGCCAATAAGTGACATTCCATTTTTGCATTTAAAACCTATGGACAAGATTGCAATTACAAAAATAGAATTTTCCTCATATCCGGAAAAAAAATGCAATCAACAAGCCAAATTCTCTACTGTAATATCATATAATGACCATAATGGTGCTCAGTGGAGTGGAAACCAAAGTTAGACAATTGCCCCAAATTCCCCATGTATCTTTCCCTTTCTTTGACAACACCCCCAAAATATAGAGTTTATTACAGGTCAGATCCAATTTTTGTCCAGTGTTTGTTTTTGATTAATCCATTTGTTTAAGGAAATTATTTCTTGTTTTTTTAAAACCTGAACTAACAAAATAAAATAATTGCTACAGAAAATGATTCATTGTTTTAAAATGCTCAAAACACTAAGTTAACTAATTGCTTTAAAAAAATAATTTGTGATTTAGAAATTTCATTTCAGTTTTTTTCAGTTTATTTTCATTTGTATAGCACCAAATCACAACAGAGTGAAAAAATGTCCAAAATTATTTTTGATTCATAAAATGAAGCTTGAAGCCGTAAATAAACTAATTGCTGCAAAAAAGTATTCATGTTTCAAAATGCTTGAAACACCAAAATAATTTGTGCTTCAAGACATGACTCACTGTTTCAAAGTGCTTGAAAAAGTAAAAGGAGCAACTGCTTCAGGAAATTATTCCATTTGAAACACATGAAGTGCTAAATGAAACATTTCCTTCAGTAACTGAATCATTTTTTTTTTTCATCATACAAAACAAGAGTCGGTGCAATCAATGAACTAAATGCTTGAAACACCAAAATAATTTGTGCTTCAAGACATGACTCACTGTTTCAAAGTGCTTGAAAAAGTAAAAGGAGAAACTGCTTCAGGAAATTATTCCATTTGAAACACTTGAAGTGCTAAATGAAACATTTCCTTCAGTAACTGAATCATGTTTTTCCATCACACAAAACATGAGTCGGTGCAATCAATGAACTAAATGCTTCAAAAAAGTATTCATGATTTCAAAATGCTTGAAACACCAAAATAATTTGTGCTTCAAGACATGACTCACTGTTTCAAAGTGCTTGAAAAAGTAAAACGAGCAACTGCTTCAGGAAATTACTTCATTTGAAACACTTGAAGTGCTAAATGAAACATTTCCTTCAGTAACTGAATCATTTTTTTCAATCACACAAAACAAGAGTCGATGCAAGCAATGAACTAAATGCTTCAAAAATGTATTCATGATTTCACAATGCTTGAAACATTTAGGCAGATTATGCTTCAGAAGGTGACTCACTGTTTTCAACAACTTGAGAACATTACTTCAGAAAATATTTCCATTTTGAAACACTTGAAGTGCTAAATGAAACATTTCCTTCAGTAACTGAATCATTTTTTCAATCACACAAAACAAGAGTCGGTGCAATCACTGAACTAAATGCTTCAAAAAAGTATTCATGATTTCAAAATGCTTCAAACATTGAAGCAGATTATGCTTCAGAAGGTGACTCACTGTTCCAACAACCTGAGAACATTACTTCAGAAAATTATTACATTTTGAAACACTTGAAGTCCTAAATGAAACATTTCCTTAAGTAATTGAATCGTGTTTTGAAGCACACAAAACACTTAATGCTTCAAACACTCTGACGCAGAAAACTGGATAGTAAATCCAAGCTCTGCCTCCAGGTTTCTCTATTTTTGAGTTAAAGTGCTGAGCGCAGCCATTGGGTTTTCTTTTCCTTTTTTCCTTTCTTCAACTCATTGTCTGTGATTTTATCTTTTCTTTCTGCCTTTCAGCTCCTAATAGGCTCTCGAGCCGCCGGCTACAGCTGCCTCTGTCAGCCTGTCAACTACTCGAATGATGCCAATGAAGTCAGGGTGAGGATTCGCAAACACACACAGTCCCACATAGTCCTGAACTAATCAGTAAAACGTTTGTCAGTTAGTTCGGTAATCACTGAAGCATTTACAGCTCCCTGTCAGGGATCAAAACATAATTTGCTTTTAAAAATGCAAAGATTCGAAATTTTATTTAGCCTGATTTTTAATTATAGTATACCAAAGATAGATTTAAGCCATTAAAAAAAATCATAAATTATATTTAAGCTACTTTAAATGAGAAATAATTATATTTCAAAATACTTTTAACATTTTAAACCAATTGGAAAATGTTTAAATTCAATTAACTCTGAATAAATGGCTTGTTTGCTATTTAAAATGTATTTGCTTCTTTCCTGTTCTATTTGAGAAAAAATACTTTGCCTGAGTTTTATTTGTTGTATACCAAAGATGTATTGTTTTAACACATTTTAAAACTGTATTAAATGTTTATTTATTTATTTATTTATTTTACATTGCTTTAAATTGGATATAATTGGTTTTTAAACTTATAAACTAATTGGAAAGTTTTTAAATTCAATTCAGACTGGATGAATACAAAACTATTTGCTTTTTGTGAGAATTTGCTCCTTTTGTGTTCTATTTAAGAACAAATATATATACAAAGATAAAGTGGTTCAACACATTTTAAAATACATTAAATATGTTTTAAAATATGGTGAGATACAATTATATTTTCAACTATTTTTACTAAACCAGTTGAAATGGGTTTAAACCTTTCTGCAGAGAGGGTAAACTGGTTTAACACATTTGAAGCTGCTTTAAACCTTATTTTTAAACGGTTAAATTCCATATTATCACTTTTAAAATTGGTCTACCCAACTCTAAGCCAATGGAAAACTGCTTTCAACTGAACGTATTTGTGCTGGATTGAAAACATTTACTATTTTTGCTTGTTTTAAGGTATTTAACATATTGTGAATTTGAACAAGAAATGTGAATTTTTGATTTTGCCCTCAAAGAAACTGAAATCTTATATTTATTATATATTTATCTATCAGCTAATATTCAGATTAACATGTAACAGATTAATTGTGAAGGTCATCAAGGGATTTGTTGATAATGAAACTTCCCGTTAGTTGGAAACCTTCAACACACTAAATCAGATATAATCCCGGAAAATTAATATAATCTTCACTGAAAAAGGAACATCTGGAATCAAATGCGATTCAGTTGGTAACATACAAACAAATTGGGTTGATTCAAATTAATTTTAGTAATATTTACACCTAACTTTTTAACATAATTTCAACAAACTTAATTCTTACCAGTTGAACCATTGAATTAATTTACCCAAATCATGTGTACAAGTATTGTGACCACTCCAACAATCCACCCATATCTCCTAGTGTGGCTTTGACCTTTCATGATGACTTTAAGGGATAAGTGTTGGCACACTGCGGCTTAGAAAGCGGCTGTCGCACCATTTGATCTTGACAGAAGACCGAGTCCTGTCTTTCAATTTTAAAGTAGTTTTTTTTTTTTATTTAAGAATCTGCAATATCTACCAAGTCTTTATGTCTTCAGATAGCATCTGCTCTTTGGTGGTACTACATCTCCAAAGGGGTAGAATTCCTCGACACGGTCTTCTTCATCCTGAGGAAAAAGTTCAACCAGGTCAGCTTCCTGCACGTGTACCATCACTGCACCATGTTCATCCTCTGGTGGATTGGAATCAAATGGGTCCCCGGAGGACAATGTGAGTAATAGATTGGGGGAAGGAAGCCCAAAGGCTGAAGTTGCTCATTGCTCACTCCAAAAAGAAATAAAATGTTTGACATTCTGGGAAGTGCTGTCCAGTGGACCCCCAGCCCATAATACCAACCAGACCAAATGTTCTTGCTCGCACCACTTAATGGAAATCTGTGCAGCCCCAGGGGCAACTCAGTTTGGGAAACCCCGCTTTAAAAGCTACATGGGTTAGCCCAGGTAAAGGCGGTTCAGATGGTGGCCAACAGGCAGCTCTCTTTGGTGCTGAAGCTGCCAGAGGTGAACCCTCTTGTGATCGCTTTGGTCACAATATAACAATGTATGTTATCAAGATAACTTAAGATTGCCTAATCTGATTTTGATCAATCTTGGCAGGTACATTGGGCCTGTGGATGGGAAGATATGATTTGATTTTGGTTAGTATTGGTCAGTGATCAAATTTCCAACCCAATTCTAATAAATTCTTTATTTTATGGAAATAAATTCAGATATTTTGTTGTCAGTGAACTTGACTCTTTAAAAGCCAGCAGCCAGCAATAAGATGACTGTTAGTCATCTTATTCCCAACAATTTGAAGTTTGGACTCACAGATTTAACCTCTGATGTTTACACAGACGACTACAAAAATGTGTGGTGTTACAGGCAGCAAATTTTTAAATTATGTGTACCTCAAATTGACTTTGTGTTTGTGCTTTCAGAGATCTTCCCAGTTATTTTAAACTTTTATAAGTGGACTCTGACTCTGATTCATCCATTAAACTTTTTCTGCAGCTTTTTTTGGTGCAACCATCAACTCTTCCATCCACGTCCTTATGTACGGTTACTATGGCCTGGCAGCCTTGGGACCTCAGATGCAGAAGTACCTGTGGTGGAAGAAATACCTCACGATTATTCAGATGGTGAGAAACACTTCACATTTACTAATTCAAAATATAACTATTGTTTTAAAATTGTAAGTGTAGCAGCAGCAGATTTGGATGTTACCACTGCTGCCAGTTTTGCAAAGTGGCCAACTGCCACAAGAGCGTGAATGGTTAAAACACAAATATTTCTTATATTTTTTTAAAAAAAATATCTCATATTAAAATGAATCTCACATCAATATAAGAATATAAGAATGCAGATTATATACATTTTCCATTTCAGACCTGCCAATATTCAAAAATGCTCTCTTACTATTAAAACTATTATTGACATTTATGCAGCGTGGCGATGACTAGGGGTGTCCTGCCCTCATCGCCAGCAAAATTAGGCTGCAAAGGTGCATTCTATTTTGATTTTGATATCAATCCAGACACCTTCCTGAAAATGTGTTTAACCTGATAGTATGAAGCAGAGCACCACACCCTTTCACAATAAAACTTTTACTGTGTTTGGTCATTGCGGTGGCCAATGCTTTAGCAGAAAAATTATTTTATTGTAAAAAATACATGAATTTAAACTGCAATGCTCAACACGATTTTTCTTGCATGGAGTTTTCTACGGATTTTGAGTAATTTGGGGGCACTGAATCTGAATCTGGTGTTAGTTTATGCATTTTGATGATATTACGGCTCTTGTTCACATTTCGCAAACTTCATTTAAAATCTATGTTTTTGAAGCTGCTTTTCCGCATGATAAGTGCCACCAAACTTGTGAGTGAATGAGCAACTTTTGCATAATCCAACAAGGAGGTGATGGTCTGGTGGTTAAGTGTTGGGCTTGAGATCAGAGGATCCTCTGTTCAAACTGCAGCCTGACCAGAAAATACCTAAGGGCCCTTGGGCAAGGTCTTTAATCCCCAAGTTGCTCCCAATTTTTAGTGAGTGCCTTGCATGGCAGCACCCTAATATTGGTGCATGAGTGTGTTTGTATGAATGAGTGAATGGGAGGCATCATTGTAAAGTGCTTTGAGCTTCTGATTCAGATGGAAAAGCGATATATAAATGCAGTCCATTTCGCATTTTATCCATCAGTACAGCGCATGCAGATTGCAAAAAAAAAAAACAAAAAAAAACATGATGTGATAGAGGAAATCTGAGGTCAGATTCGGATTCAGCACTTCAAAATGACCCTAAATCAGTTCTCAGAGTCAATGCAAGAAAAAAAATTGTTTTTGTTGACCAGTGTTATCAGCAGAAGCTTTACACATTTCACTTACTGCTGACTGCAGCGGGGAAACAGAATGCGAGAAAACTGTCTCTTGTTCCTGCTTGGTAAAGTTTGAACGGTACACATGCAAAATGCATATTTGTTTATAGGTTTGCTATTATGCTGTTATTATTATAATGTGTAATAATTATAATTTGACGTAATGAATTTCTCTTATTTTCCCACAATCACACATACGAACTGTTTCAACATTATGATCACCAACTTTGACTTCATTTATCCTCCAAAAAACACCCATTTACAGTGTTATGACCCAACTTTGTTCTTGCAATAAAATACGTAACTATATTGCATATTGTGCCATCAACAGATCCAGTTCCATGTGACCATCGGCCACGCGGCCCATTCGCTCTACACCGGCTGTCCTTTCCCCGCCTGGATGCAGTGGGCTCTGATTGGCTACGCTGTCACCTTCATCATTCTCTTCGCCAATTTCTACTACCACGCTTACCGACGTAAACCCGCCTCTGTCCACAAAGGAAGCAAGCCAGTGGCCAACGGTGTCTCCGCGGTCACCAATGGCCACAGCAAAGCGGCGGAAACAGCGGATAATGGACGGAGGCAACATAAGAGAAGAGCGAAAAGCGAGTAAGGAAAGAAGAGGAGTTCTCTTCAGGATAAAAAGGAGGAATCGGAAACGCTAAACTGAAGTTCTTCAACCAGAATGAGGCTTCAGACCCCTGAAAATAATGTGCAAGGATATGATTTTGTGGCCGGCTTGTGAAGGTGAAGGTGTAATGCAGTGGGTTCGGCAAAACAGGATTGTTTCCATACATTTTTGTTTGTTTGTTTGTTTTTCAAATGCAAAATGCTGATCACGTAGGCTCTGTGCTGTTCTGTCCGCAACACGACCTTCAAACTGTTCAGCACCTCCAGATTTTTTCCCGCTCCGGATTCCAACATCGTTTTAACTAAAAGCTTAAATAGCCACTAAAATGCTATTTTATTTCATAGTGCTTTATATTTTTAAATGAATTCTTACTGTTAAAAAAATGTGCAGATGTTTGTTTTTAAAAAAAAATCAACTCTTATTTTTTGCGGTAATTCATTCGCTCAAAATAAGTTTGAATTCATGGAAAAATAACACTATTTTCCTTCTTTGTCACCATAAGTTCAAAGAGAGGATTTCAACTGTGATTCTTTAAATTCTGCTCACTGTATCTCTGATAGTAAATGAAAGCAATGGATTGCTAATCTGTTCTAATCCAGTGAAGCGTCAATTAGTCTGTGTGAAAGGTCAAAGCAGATGTTTCTGGTTAAATTGAGGAATAATGTCCATCTGAGGCAAATATAAACTTGGGGTCTCTATAAATACTTTAAGGTCAGTATCTGCTTTTTGGTCTCCATGGTTACTGACATACAGCACAAGGGGATTCCATTGGATTCCAATCATTTTTAGGAGAAATATTCAATTGCATCAAATAGAAACTTGGAATCTCTGAGTACTTCCAGGTCATATAGTGATTGCATCCCAGTCCATGCCCAAATCTCAATCCAGATTGGGGGGGAGTCGTAGCTTCTTTTAGCATCTATGCAATTTGTGGGTATGTTTCACATTTTTTGTGGGTCCTTGTGATATATTCTTTTTTTTTTTTTTTCTTTGCTGTGCAAATAGGTGAAGTTCAGCTCATTATTGTCTCACTGCCATGTAGGACTGAAGGGGAACTTCCCCCTGGGAAAAATGTTAATAAAAATAAAAAAAATACAGCTTTTTTTTTTTTTTTTAAGAAAACTCCAAATTCTTATTGTCTTATTACTAAAAATAAAAAACAATGCAGCTTCTGGCTGCACGTGTGAATAAAGGCAACATCACCACCCCTACGGTTTATGAGCGTCTCTCCGTGTGATGTCTCTCCTGTTCGTCTTTTTTCCCCAGAGAGCTGCTGCAGGATGGAGAGATCTATTAAGTGAGTGAAAGAGAGCAGGTGAGATGAAGTGTTCGTCTTTTACCTGTCCAGACAGATCTGTACTAATCTTTGGGGGTAAATTGGCTTTAGCTTCCAAAGAGCTTATTTCCACGTCACTCGGGGGAGTTGCACAGGAAAGCAGGTCAACTGGAAGGGAAGCCTGCGGTAATCCGCCAACTTTACATGTTCCATTGCTTTGGACTTGATTTCACAATATGAATTTCGACAGTGCTTTTGAAAAGGCAAAGTGGTACCTCTGTTTCATTTGCATTCATATTCCATTCATTTCTTCATCAGGCTGAAAACCATTTACATTTTTCACCACTTTTGAAGATTCACTAATGGCATCTTTTAAATTATCCATGCACATATATTGCTTTCAATATATTTTGCAGTTTCAGTTTTTTAATTTTTGCATTTTCTGCAATTCTCAGCCTGGAGGCGGCTGTAACCATCTTATCCTGATGTGTGCTCTAACATCTTTGCAGCCGAGGTGGAGCTGTAAGGACGTCTAAGGGCGTAAATGTGAATTACAGGGAGGTATATTTGTCCTCCTTGAGGACACAGAGGGATATAAGATGAGCACTAAGAGGATTGCAGAAGGGCCATGGCTTTGCTATCACAGGCGTTTAGCTCAAGTCACTACAGTGATGTGCATCTTCACACATGCATGTGTATGCAGAGTGCTAAATTAACAAGTGTAAGTTCCCTGTGCATCATTTATTATGCACAAGTGCATCGCTCAAAAACTCAGAATATCATGAAAAAGTTTAGTTTTATCCAACAGTTCAAGTCATTTTAGTAAATGACAATTTTATATATTATAGACTCATGTAAACTAAACTGCTTCAAGTACCTTTTTATCATTTTGGTAATTGCAGCTACAAAAAATTTGGGAAAGATTTCTCAAAATATTGCATTGTCTACTATTATAAGCAACAGGTTCATCATTGTGGCTCACAGCAGCCTGTACTCAAGGTTCTTGAAATGGAGCAATATCTCCACCTGGTGGGCATTTGCCATTAGTGCTGGTACAATAGAATTTTGCCAAGAACTCCGGTATCATATAAGATCAATTAAAAAATGGATTAATAATGTGAAAATGTTGAACTTCTGAACAATGTATTAATTTATGCACAGTTTGTTACATACACTTGCACACAGAATATATTTTGAAATTACAGACCCAAAATGTCTCCATAAGTATAACATAACCCATATTTTTACTGGAATTTCAACTTTCTGTGTCCATTGTATGGTAATTTATCCACAACTGTTAAATTGCATTTTACATTCCCATTGTACTGAATTTTTCATATTCATTTACATTTATTTTATTTGTATAGTGCTAAATCATGAAAAAACTGTCTCCAGGCACTTCATATGAGTAATGTCTAACTTTACCAACCCCCCTGGGCAAGTATACTGGCGACAGGGGTAAGGAAAAACTCACTCTGGTGATAATGAGGAAGAAACCTCAAGCAGACCAGACTCAGAGGGGTGACCCACTGTTTAGGCCTTTCTAACAGTTATAGGGTTTTTACAGATTGTACAAGAGTGGGCCAGGATCAGTCATTGGTGTTGTCAGTGCCTCGGACAAACAGAACTCCACGGTGTAGTTGATATAATTTTTCTCCACAGGGTTGTTAGCATTAGCTGTCGACGTATAGGTGAAGTTGGACACTGTATCCAGCAGGGGGAATATACAGATATGGGATGTTAAAGCACCTATACTGATAGGATATTATTAGATAATACTCCTGACTGCTAGGAAGGTAGTCAGGAGGATAGGCAAAACAAAACTGCTTTTCTATTTATGTTGTGCATCAAAGTAAACCACAATGTCCTAACTTCAACCTCCTTGTGCACTTTTTTAACTTGGTGAGTTACAAGATTATGCCAGTTATTGTTTTTGAGTTACTGACTGCACACACCAATTAATATGAGATCCTTAATTTATCAGAATGATAAGAATTTACTAAAAAAGTGACTTTTATTCAAGGTGAGATACCCAGTTGTAATTGTGAGATCGTTAATTATGGCTTAGAGCTCTAATTTTGAAACTAAAAAGTCAAAATTTTCTCCGATCAAAATTTTAAAAGTAGACGCTAACATCAACTTTCTGTGCACATTGTAACTTTTCAACATTTGGTGACAAGAACAGGCACCAAATGGTCGTTATTAACGCCGTGCACATTAATTTTGCTGTATTTTGTTCCAAATTATAAATTAAAGATTACTCCAATGTAACAAACGTGAATTAAAAACTATATTCCCTGACCGGGAATCGAACCCGGGCCGCGGCGGTGAGAGCGCCGAATCCTAACCACTAGACCACCAGGGAAGACTGGCTAAAACTAGCATTTCAGCATATTTGATGAATTTTATACCCCCATTTCTCAGTGTGTTGTGTGATTTGTTAAAAGATATAACACTGGCGTCATGTTCATCACAAATATTACATGATATTAATTATATTATACACAGAGTTGGAGTGGTTGTTTTTGCTTTTGAAGGATTATCTTCACCGTACTTTTTTTCAACTTTAGAGTTAAACAAAGTTTAAATGCATTTTTTGGGGGGGGGGGCGGGGGGGGGTTATGAAAAAAATACAGTGTGGGGAAAAAAAAAAATCTTTCCCTGAACGGGAATCGAACCCGGGCCGCGGCGGTGAGAGCGCCGAATCCTAACCACTAGACCACCAGGGAGAAGTGAGTAGAAAAATCCATGCAGCTCTTTTGAATGATATTCTTCACAGTTCCGTAAAATCAACAATGTTGTAAATATGTTAAATAATGCGTAACACGAAAACAATTTTCAGTCTTTTTTAAACATTTGACGACCTACCGTTTTTGAAATAAAGCAATTTGTGCTTTGACCGAGTACAGCACCCTTAACGTCAGGGGGCGCAGTGAAGGGAGATTTCATTCTCATGTCAGCAACCAATGGCAGCGAGGCGATGCACGCAAGGTATGTGAGCAATTTTTCGGTTTTGCTACCTGTGTTTTTGCCCAGTAATGCTTTTGAAACAGCTCATCTTCCTATGAATTTGGCGGCGAGGTGACGGTTTAAGCAAACTGCAATCAGAAAGATTTAAAGGAGGGGCTAAGCGATTGGTTACCAGCAAACACATCGTCACCAGGTCGGTATTGTCTTGTAAACAAAGTGGCTAGCTAGCGTCGTTAGCTTGTAGCATCAGCTGTCTGGTCTAAAACTGTTCACCTCGCCCTGTTTTTTATAGCTGAGGCTGGTGCATTAGCACAGCTAGATAATTCACAAGAAGTTAAAACCTGTGTAGCTCATCGGTAGATGTAACGCTGCTTCATTTTAGCTCTTCATCCGGCTAGTCGTCTAAAAATAACAGCGTGTATTTACACGTGGCCGAACAAATGTTTCAGACAGCATTATATTGTAGGTTTTTGTTATTGTTGGTGTCTAATGCCACGCAACATCAGAATTGGTCCAATTTCGGAAGTGGACCCGGTGTGGCGGACTGAGATTACCCCGTACCAGATTTGTATATTTGCTACATGCGCATGCGCGAAAAACGGCCAGTTCTGTACCGAGTAGAGGTGGGCGATACCGGAAATTTTGGTATTGATCCGATGCCAAGTAAATACAGGCCCAGTATCGCCAATATCGATACTGATACTTTTTCATATGTAAGCTTCATAGACCCAAAGGATCCAAAAGACCTAGGATAGAATTTCGCCAAACATTGTACGTGACAACATACTTTATTATGACAATCAGCATTTTTGTTTAAAAAAATATCACTCAACAAGGGTGCGCTGCTCCATGTTGTGTGACACAGCGCAGCGCTGCTCTTACAGACAGAGAGTAGACTTTGATGAATCTGTGTGCGCAGCAGTCAGTGCATGCAGGAGAGAAAAAAGCTTGAGTATCAATCTTTTTACACGAGGATCGTTCAATATCAATACCAGCGTTGGTATCGATTTTATCGATATTAGGATCGATCCGCCCACCTCTAGTACCGAGTTTGCCCTAATTGTGTGTGGACCAAAATCAGGTTTGATGTGAATACTTTCTGATCTTATCTCCATGTGTGGACCAAAAACAGATTTACAGGCGGGTTATTTTCTTCATAAATTGAAACCAGCTCTGTCCTTCCCACACACTGAAAGGGTAAACTCAGTAGTGAACAAACTTCCCGTTTTTTGCGCATGCGCAAATAGTGAATATACAAATCTGGTGCAGGAGACACCGAACCAGTCAGAAAGTGGAAGTGCCCAAAGCCGCATTGTTAATTTTCAACATTTTTTGTGCATTTCAGAGAAATCTTTGACTCAACCCAGACTCCCTGCACTCCCCTCGTGATTTTTATGCACATATATACTTTGAAGTCTTATAAATCTTGTAGTGCAAGTAATCTGTTGGTGGGTGTGGCATGTCAAGTTTGACACCAGATTTACTGCTAATAAACTGCAAAATCTTGCTGCTTGTTGGCCGTATTATTGATGCACGTTCTGTTACATTTTCACTATTGAATGCGATTCTTGCTCAACCCACACAAAGAAGTGGTGATTGTGGCATGAGTGAAATTCAAGAATCCTTCATTCGATGTTAAACTTGAGCTATGCTCCCAAGAGTCCACATTTATAGGTTTATAGGACTATATATTTATCCTCAAAAATTTGAAGAACCTAGCTCAAGTGCTTTTCAAGATATTGCAGTTTTAAAATAGCCATCAAGAATGATGCTAGAAAAAGAGCTAAAAACACACTCATCTTTTTGGGAAAACTAATGTCCTGAAATTTAACATTTCCTACTAATAACTAAGAGACAGTGACCATGATAAATAAGACCATAATTTAAAAAAAAGACCATGCCAAATCGAGCAATTAGGTAAGTGTTGTAAAAAATATACCGTTCTTCATTATTTTGGTGCTTTCCAGATGTGTGCTGCAGGCAGAAAAAAAAAAAAGTAAACAGCATCTCTGGCAACAATCGTCTTCATACAGGACAGAAACTTTGTGGTGCATTTTGCTTGTTGGTTGATTGCCAGCTGCGTGGCCTGACATGCTCAGTTGGATGCTTTCATCGGCCTCTATTTAAACAGAAGAGACATGACCATGAGTTTGTTGTGTAGTTGTGAGCCTGCGAGGCACTCCTTTAGTCTTTGCCTCTCTCTCTCTCTCTCTCTCTTTTTCTTGCTCTCTGTAGGATTAAAATGAAGTCTGAGAGCAAATTGTGAGAGGTGATCTGCACGCAGTCGTGTCTGCTGGTTTGGACACACTCGGTGGGCTTTTGTGCGGATGGAGGTTTGTGTGAGTGTGCTTGATTAAATGAAGGTTTAATACCCAGGCCTGATGGAAAAAAGGGATAGGAAGCCGGGCTATTTTGCCAGGTAAGAGGCTCTGTGTTTTCACATTTGTATGTCAGCTAAGAAATTTGCTAATTTTTCAAAAATATTAGCTCTAACAATTATTAATGATGAAATTTTAGTTCATGTTGTTTTTCTGATCATGTACATCCTTCTTAAGATTGTATGACATGTCTTTGTCAGTTATATCAAGATCTATTATTATAAATATTTGCAAATTGTGCTTTTGCCATTATTATTATTATTATTATTGATTTTAAGGCTTGACTGCATTTTATTGACACTAACAATAATGATGCATTTGGATTTGTGCAGCATTTTTACAAATATTCAAAGTGTAAAAGTAAAAAAAAAGACTGTAAACCTGCACTTGAGTTAATACACGGCTGCTGTAACAACTATTCGGTTCCACAATTAGCCAAATAATCATTCATTCAACAACATTGTTAATAAATTCATGGTTTTGGATTGTGAGTCGGACAGAACAATTTATTGCTAGTAATTCTGATCGGTCTTTTGCGCAGTTTTTGAAGTTGCATCAGGAAGGGCATCTGGTGTAAAACTTTAATGAAATTGTATAAAACAGTGATGTTATGGCAACAGAAAAGCATTTTTTTTTTTTGTAAGTTTTTTCCTTTTGGTGAATTGTCAAAAATAGTATTTTGAATTATTACATAATCAAATCAGTAATGGCTTCTCATTACCATTCAAATTACTAAGTAATGCAGATACAGTTGTTTAACCCTAAGACACACAATGATTTGTGTCTGTTGATAGAACATCTGTGGTTGTTGTCATATTTGTTTCTTCTCTTAAATTTTTCCTCCAGGATTGCCAGATGATTTTGTTTTTTTTAAGTACGGGTTTTTATGACTGGCATTGTTGCTATTCCTGTATAGTCTGTTGATATTTTGTCTTTTGAGATTCAGCTGTCATGGTTCATTTTGTTGTTGTTGTTGTTTTTAACTATATATCTGGGCTATCCTACACTACTCACATTTATTAAAGGAGCTCTACTGTTGAGAGGATTATCAGGACTATGCCAAATCAGTGCCAGAAGTGTGTAACGTCTCAAGGGGGCATGCATCTTATTAATATTTACATTTGGTTTAATAACTTTTTTGGACTACTGAGCTGTTTTGTTACGGGGTAATTTTCAGATGTGATTGATTTGGGTTATTTTGTGGATTTTAATCGCGAGAAAAACTGTCAAATTACTCAAGTATCAAACCAAACACATTTATACACCTTTATGTCCATTCACTTGCAATTATATAGCACAACCTAAAATTTGTACCTGCTCTTAGTAGTATAGTAGTGACGGCAAGTTCTTGCATCTAGGGAACAACTAGGAGAATGTTGACTTTCAGTCAAATGAAATTGAATATGATTGTGGGGAAGGTGTGAAAAGAGACTCGATATAGTTGTACAGACTAGAAACTTGTAGTTTACCAAAAAAAGGTGTTCCTCTCTAACCTTGTGATGGAACTAGTTTGGCAGAGAGTTGCATGAGTTAAAATTAATGGCTACAAGCACATGGTTAATTTAGGAAGTTGTGCAGAGTATTGAGTTTGAGAAGTGTGTTGAGAAACGTTGCCTGTCGGAAACAGGCTGATACCCAGGTCCAACTGCCTTGTATCGCATGTATAAATGGTATTTCATAGTTTCAGTCTCATGAGCGTAACTTGTCGCTGAATAGTTAAATGCAGTTGTTCATGTAACACTTGAGATCTTCTGGCAGCCATCTGTCCCAACAACTGTTAGCCAAAAGCAGGAGAAGCAGTTAGGGTGCGGATGTGCAGCAGTCAAATGGTGAGTGGTTTGCTAATAGTAGACGTGCTGAGTAAGCACTTTTGATGGATGTTATGAGATAATGCGCTGTCGTCTAATGGCTTTTTTGTTTTTGATTGTGTTTCAGTTGCCTCGTCCAGGCTGAGCTGACGGCTTGGCACAAACCTGCACTATGCAGCTTTTTGTATATGTGGTTGTCTTAAGCAGCCAGAAATTCTGAAAATATTAACTTTTGAAAATAAATGGACTTGTAACGGCGTAATATGTTTTAGCTTTTAGTGGGTAGTTCCAGCTTGTGCTATAAGAGCAAGTAGCCCAAAAAACAAAAATGGGAAGAGACAAAATAATTACTACAAGTTGGCAAATGCAGACTTGATTGACAGCCACGTTGTGCCTGTCTAGACAAGATGATATGGAACGTGATGGGAAAGAAAACAAAAACTGCCCAGCAGAGCTTCTGTTACGATAAAGCTGTCTGACACAACAATCAATCAATCAATCAACTTGTTTCTTATATAGCGCCAAATCACAACAAACAGTTGCCCCAAGGCGCTCCACATTGCAAGGCAAGGCCATACAATAATTATGAAAAACCCCAACACCATATGTTTCTGCTCTTCCTGACAAACAGAGTGAAGGTCACTGTGAAGGTGAAGGTCACTGTCAGCCACACATGGAAAACTCCCACAATCGTTTCACTTCTTGAGTATCAAAATAAAAAAAGTTGAATTTGTCACTGGTGTATCCACTCTTTTTTTTTTTTTCTTCTTTTTTTTTTTTTTTTTTGCATAATAAGCGGAATGATAACCGAAAAACTAGTTGTTTCAGTTTGGTTGCAAAAACTAGAAAAACACTCATTAGAATGCAGAATGCATTTAAAAAGCTTTTACAGTGAAACGGTGTTATTGTGTAAAACTGCTTTATGTTTTTGTTTTTTTTTTAAAGATGAATAAAGACTTCAGACAGAATCCAAAAACTGCCCAGTACGTGGGAGCCACCAAGTATTGTTTGAAAAAGTCACATATAGATTATTAATAATATTTAATAATCAGAATTATGTTTTTGCAGGACTTTTCCATAAAACAGCATAGATTTTTAATAATATTCAATAACCAGAATTATGTTTTTGTAGGACTTTTCCATAAATCAAAGCACTAAACAAAATAAACTCTAATCATAAAAGAATAAATGCCAATAATGAAAAAAGTACACAACAGCAATGCAAAAAAACACAAAAATCTGAAAGAGCTGATAATACAGAAAAAAAGTTGACTTATACTGCAGTGCGACTTATATATGGGTTTTTCCTCAAGGAATGTTTGTTTAAACTGGTGCAACTTATAGTCGGAAACATATGGTAATTGTTGCAGCTCTTAAATGTAAATATTTTTATGATTTCACTACTAGTTTCTTTGACAGTTAACTGAATATCTTCCCGATTAGCCGTAAAGGCTAGTTTTTACTCATTTGCTGCTGCTGCACATCTGTGTTGCTGCCCCAATGCGGTGTGTATTTTGCTGCCATCGAGACGTAGCACAGATTTGTATCATTGTGTTACGTAGAGGCAGCTTTGCTCTTCTATTAAGGAATGAACACATTGATTATCAGGTCATGGTTGGCGAGAAAAAGAGGGCAGTTCTGAGACTCAGCTTCTGTTGAGAGGGTGATTATTATGAATACTCTGCATTTCTAGTTTAGTTTTTTTTACCACGTGTGAGGCATGAGTACCCCAAGGTTGCAGGAAAGATTTAAGCATAGTAGCCTTCTTGGCTCACTTTTCATATTCCATTAATGCACTGGAACGCTCTTCCAGATTGTCTTCGGTCTTAATTTTTCCGTGTGGCTGTGGAGGGCAGCACTACCTCGATCACTCAAAAGACATGATAAATGAATTTGACCTTATCTTAACATGCTCGTATCCACACTTAAGCAGCAGTTCACTGGCTCTCAGAGAGCTTGCATTATCTGTAAGTGCACTGCAGACCCGTGAGCCCGCTGCACTGTCAAAATGCCGCAGAGTCCCTCCCTTAATGAACCCCAACCAGGTCCGGAGATACCTACACATCATTTCCATCAAGGATTGAGCAGTTTAGAGAGGATTGTGCTGCTGACGGAGTTAAGTTGCAGCTCATTGTTACAGCTTTAACTATAAAGTTACACTACCATTGTGATCATTTTCTGAATCACTTGCTGACACGGTAGGCAGCCACTGATGTTCCCTTAAAAGGGTGCATAAATCAAACTTGTTCCCTATACACCGTTTCTCTCACATTCTGATGTACATCTTCGTGTTTTTGTATTCATTTATGTTGTCCTTCCATTGTGCACAATGAGTTATATTTAGTGCAGCAGATAACTGAAACAATTGTGGAAATGGAGATACAAGCACCGAAGTTGGCACAAATACTCCTTAGATATTACTCTGTTGAACAAACCGACTGGCCACTTGAATTTTCAGTAGGCGGCCAGGTAGGGGTCAATTGAAGAATTACACAGGGGTCAAAATTAAAAATGCTCAAATCACTTTGAAAACTACACCACATTATTTGTCTATCGTAAAGATTCCAAAAAGGTATAGTTTGGACTATCTATGACTGAATGATCAGGAGTTATGGAGTAAAAACAGCAAAAATGGTGACAAAGGTCACTTTCAGTTTGTACAGGGGTCAAAAGTTAAAGTTCATTCAATTTTGGTAAAAAATGATGCAGATTATTGGTTGAGCTAATAGGATTAATAAATGGAATAGTTTTGATTGTGTTGAATGTTTGGTCTCCAAAGTAAAGGTCAAACAAGGTCAACGGTCCATTGGATTCATATGCTACCCCGTAACATGATAACTAAGCATCATACATGGTCCAAACTATTCCTTTTTAAAACCCTGTTAACTCAACTCATAATTTGCATCATTTTCTTTTTTTTCTTTTTTTTTACCAAGAATTGGAGCAACTTTAACTTTTGACCCCTGTACAAACTGAAACTGACCTTTGTCACCATTTTTGCTGTTTTTACCCCATAACCCCTGATCATTCAGTCATAGATAGTCCAAACTATACCTTTTTGGAATCTTTACGAACAGACAAATAACGTGGTGTAGTTTTCAAAATTATTTGAGCATTTTTAATTTTGACCCCTGTGTAATTCTTCAATTGACCCCTACCTGGCCGCCTACTGAAAATTCAAGTGGCCAGTCGGGTTTTTCAAAAGAGTAATGTCTAAGGAGCATTTGTGCCAACTTTGGTGCTTGTATCACCATTTGCACGATTTTGCTCTAAATATTCTCTTAGCTGCTGCACTAATTGGACTGTCTCAGTTAGTTTTCCGATTGCAAATATGTTACTCATGGGGTGAGTAAGGTCCAAACTCACTCTTGCATTTTCCACCTTGAGTAGACTTTCATTGTGATTTACTGCTTCATAATCACATTGAATTGAATTAAGTTGTGTTGATTCCTCCCAAAAGTGGGGGACTCATAATGATGATTTTCAACAAAATGTTCCCATCAGGCTGAAGCGACAGAAGCAGCTCAAACAGAGCCAGTCAGAGAGGAATGCCAACAAACAGAACCCAGTAAATTCTCCTTTGAAGTCACCCGTCATCTCCTGTCCAGGAGTCTCAGACGCCCTCGACCCCAACAAGAAGATGGCGAAGGCAGCAAAGCCACCTGCAGGATCTGGTAAGACATGCAACTCTTACACATCATTAACTGCAAATTACCACTGTGCAGTTTGGCTCCTCTAGTTGTCTGACTATTTAGCCCAACAAGAAGCGTAATTTAGCTTTGAAAACGTACAAGTGTCAACATTGTGTAGACGCCATGGAGTCATAATTTGACTTTTTTTATTTGGGTTTTTCAGTTTTAAGATATTTAAAATTTTCTATAGATTTATATTTAAAGAAAATCTGTTAAGTTGTTGTTTTTTTTAAAGTTCAGTAAATGCAAGATGGTTTGAAAATTGATGAATAATTGCATCAAGTAATCATGATTTCAGTTTTGGACAAAATAACTTTTTTTTTTTTTTTTTTGCATATGTCATTTTTTTTTTCTTCAACTGTAATCAAGCAGCCCTAATAATAATAATAATAATAATCCCTAATTATAATCTGTCTGAGTCTTGTAAGTACAAATCCTCTTAAACCAATTAGTGGGGTTTCCACTTAAACCTTGAAGAATGTTCGCCATGTCTTCAAGGGGAGATAAATTAACTTTTGTTGTTTTTTTAATATATGATGTTTGTCAGTTACTTGTACACTACATAGATTGGCCAGTTTAATCGAGGTATTTCATCCCAAAAGCTGTGCTACCACTGATAAATAATACATGCAAGTAACTTGTATAATAGAGCAGGAGGTATTATTTTGGGAGCTTCCTCCCATATTTCTCTTTTCTTCCCCCTGGATAATGTAGAAAGAATATCTAATGTGGATCAGTCACATCTTGCGATTATATGATTATGCAATATGAAGTCGGCCATGTATTGAATTTGTAGTTTCAGTCATAGTAAACTGTCTGCAACCCATTTGATAAAATACGTGTGGTCATCGTTCATATAGATATGTAGCTGTTTCACCTTTAGAAGTGCTGCTAATGGCTCTCTGGGTATTCTGTGCCTATAGGTATAAGATCCTAGCATGATATGTTGCAGAGTGAATGACAAATTCATTGATTAATTTGCAGTGGTTGCCACGTTGTTCTTGGGTGTGCAGCACAGTAAATGGTAGAGACGGTGGAAGTCTGCCTGTCTGATGCTTAGTCATAGCCTGTGCTTCCATTGAGGAGGCAGCATTTGTATTGGGGAAGTCAGGGAGTGGTGGCCAAATGTCTACGTTCCTGGCAAGAAGAAACTGCTGACTGGGGGCTTTTACAACTATAAGAGTGTGTGAGTGTGTGTGTGGGATATGTTTCAGTATGTGTGGGAACATTGTTTTAAGCCGTGATGGAAGCCAGACGTCAACTGGTACTTTGTCCAACCATAATTAACTGCAGGACGTTTACAATAACCTCTTTGTTTATCAGTGTATTTGCCATTTGGCTCATTATTCTTTATCATTTACGTATGTGAATAGCTATTTCCTCTCAACCCAACACATGGGATGGTTTTTAATCTGTGTATATTCAGAAATTAGAAACGGATTTTGAGCAAATGTGATGATTGGCCGTTGGTTAGAATACCTCTTTAGCATCACTGTAGAATGATTTTTAATTTCTCTCTCAGATGAGGGTTGCCAAAGTAAGAATCATACAAAGAGGGAGAAGAGAAGACCTCCGGGGACAGTGGAGTTTATTGTGAGTAACAGTACCGCTATGTCACTTTTGTACACAATACTGCTGTGCTGCTGTTACTGATGGCTCATTTGCATAAAAATTGCAAAGCAAAACAAGCACAAAACACATGGAACAATAATCCAGAGAATTACACCAAATCGTATTGGATAGAATCCCCTAGAATTTTGTTCAGGTGGTACTCAAATTGGCGAGGCCCTCAAACACAAAAGCAGCATGTTAAAAATAAATGAAAACAATTACATACAGAAAAAGCTATCTATCTATCTAGCTATCTATCTATCTAGCTATCTATCTATCTATCTATCTTTTTCAATTTATTTACATTTATATAGCACCAAATCACAACAGAGTTGCCTCAAGGTGCTTCACACAAGTAAGGTGTAACCTTACTAACCCACAGAGCAGCAGTGGTAAGGGAAAATGCCCTCTGAGGAAGAAACCTCAAGCAGACCAGACTCAAAAAGGTGACCCTCTGCTTGGGTCATGCTACAGACACAAATTATAAAACAGTTCACAAAATGAATATACAGCCCATGAGGGCAAGGGACACAACTGCCTATCCTATTTTCACCAAAAGCTAACGTATCAAATGAATAAGCAGTCGAGACCTTGCAGCACATGTGAGCAGCTTTTGTTGCCTTCTAGCAGGCGATGTGAACATTTCAAGGCTTCTGTGCATTTCCTACTTGAAACCCAAAATTCAGTAAAAAAAAAAAAAAAAAAAATTTTAAATGGCATTTATGAATGTCAGAAATGCAGGATTTTTTTTAAATCATTTTATTTTTTTTTTGGCAGCAGAGCTTTGCCCTCCTAGTATTAATGTTTAAAAATGTAAATTTTGAGAGTTTTAGCAAGTGGAAGGTTTTGCTGTACTGGTTGATGGAAGGACAGCGGGTTCACATGACAAACAAAACTTACAGTTGTGAATAAATTGTAAGCTGTGAACTTTCCAAATATATAACTTGCGCTATAATGCATATCATTTTTTAATCACCTCTCTTAAGATGGTATTGTGTGGTAAAGCAGTGTTTTGTTTTTGTTTTTTTTTCCTGTGATTATGGAATAGATTAGTCATCTTGGTCCACTGAGTGTCTGTGTGTTGGGAGGGGCAGCCTGCGGAGATAAAATGAGAGCATGGCGGGTGTATTTCTATTTCATATGTCGCATACGTCTCAAACAAGCTGTATTGGACTTGAATAATGTTTATAACAGGAATCTCTGTGAAAACACTGAATTGTGGGGCTTTGGAGATATTTAACATTAAGCCTTAAACACTTGAAAATGTAAAACTTGGATTAAAAACTGATTTTGCGCCTTATGACCACTTTCTTATTTACTCAAGACTATTTTATTTTTCAATTCTGCTTGTAAGTTAAAACCTGGAAGAAATGTTTAACCATCTGTTTAAAGGCTGTTATGTCTTCATGTGATAATGACATCACAGTGAGTTACTTCTGCAGAAAAGTGAGCTGGTGTTTTGCCTCGTGTGTAGCTCAGCACAACAGGGAAAACACACACATACAGAGCTGTGTGTCAGATGAACAGTTTTAGCATGTGTTAGCACTGTTGAACAGAGTGCTGCAGAGACAGAAATTATTTTTGATTTTAAAATTTAGGAGTATTTGGCATTATATTTTGTCATTTGTTGCGCTATTTTTCACTGGTGTTATTACAAAATATTTATATATTTCTAGCCTAGTGGAGCGTTCTTGCAGGCCTGGCGGGCTGCTGTGCCTGTGCCACTGTAGGGGAAACACGAATACAGTGGATTTAGATGCTACATCGATAATGGAATTTAGGTGTAGAAGTGACTGAAGTTTATATATAAGTTGAAATGAGTTTGTCAAAAAAAAAAGTCACAATGGTGGTAATTTCATTTTGCAGGTGGGACCTAATGATTCCCTCAACAGCATTGCACTTAAGTTCAACATCACCCCAAACAAACTGGTCCAGTTGAACAAACTGTACTCACGCAGTGTCTACCCTGGTCAGGTGAGAACGAAGGCCTGGTACTGCACAGTTAATCCGCACTCTATTCCACTTCTGATTGGCTGAGGTGCTTGTCCATCAACTTCGCAGAAGCTGTTTGTTCCGGATGAGAGCCAGTCAGAAACTGAGCTAAAGCCTGCAAATTCCTCCGAGCCTGCCACAAACGGATTGTCTGAAAAAGCATCACATGTAAGGGAAAAAACGGGATACATTTTGTTGTGTATTTGTTTTTGTCTTAAAAATAACTTCTGCCACTGTCATTTTATTGGAAGTGTAATAAATTATTTCTAGAAAGCTTCAAATCCAGCTATGCTCGAGGCAAATTAAAAAATCCATGTCCCTGTCATGTCTTTCAGGATAACATTCCCAACAGCAGGTCTTCAAAGTCCATCCGACGCGAGCTGTCTCCAAACTCTGAGGACGAGAGCCCGGCCACTGTAAAATTCATCAAGATGAGCTGCAAGTACTTCACGGATGGCATGGTGAGAAGCCTCAAAGATACATTAATGTCATATAATCATGGAAAAGTCAGTTATTATTCAACAAATATTAATCATTTAATTCCTTATATTTGTAGATATAATTTAATGGAACTCCTTTTGTCATTGCGTTGTCTGTTTTGTATTTTAGGGCGTGGTGGGCGGGGTTCTGATTGTCACGCCCAACAACATCATGTTTGACCCCCACAAGTCGGACCCCCTGGTCATCGAGCTTGGCTGTGAGGAGTATGGGCTGATCTGTCCT
Source organism: Thalassophryne amazonica (assembly GCF_902500255.1). Taxonomy (NCBI): domain Eukaryota; kingdom Metazoa; phylum Chordata; class Actinopteri; order Batrachoidiformes; family Batrachoididae; genus Thalassophryne; species Thalassophryne amazonica. Next base: position 25,332,963 of record NC_047123.1, on the reverse strand, counting down.
ATGGAGGAGGTCGTCTCTATCGCGCTGTATGATGACGTATCGCGCATGAAGCTCAAGGACGCGCTGCCGTCGTAAGCGCACCTGAACATCTTTTATAACAGTTCTTCCATTCTTTATCACTTCTCTTTTTCTCGATCAGTCTCTACTTTCTTTGATTTTTATTAAACCAAGTCTTTTCTGCCATCATCGTCTTTTTTTTTTTTCGCCTAGAGAAATGCTGCTCACTCGATGCCGTTTTTTTTTTCGGTTTGTTATCAGTAGGCCGTAGAGATGGTTGTGCATGAAAATACCCGTAGATTAGTAGTTTCTGAGATGGTCAGACCAATCACCTTTCTTCCACAATCTCCTGCTTGGTTTGAACTTTAACCTAAAGGCGCTGAGTTTCTGCCACGTGATTGGCTGATGTGATATTTGCTTTGAGGAGCAGTTGAACAAGTGTGTCAAATGAAATGGCTTTATGAGCGTTTGGTCTGAGCTGTCCGCTTACCCGCCGCTGCCTTCCTGTTCTTCAGTGTTGCTGTTTTAGTTGACTGTTTTACATCACATTTATTTTGTTGTATAAGTTGTACACATTTCTCATCACTTTTAATTTCTGTTGGCCCTTTTTTGTTTTTTTCCTTTTCCATTCATCCTTATTCGTGCTGTGATATGTGCGGGTGGCCTGTGACTCCCGAAGAGACCTACCCCAGGATCTGTGTCCTGTGTACAGGCCCGGTGAGTGGGAGCAGCTGCCCTCAGAATGGGACCTAAATCCCTTCAGCCGCTATGAAGCTCTGGATCCTAAGCGACCTATTATCTTAGACAACATTGACTCCACACTCTCTGAGACCGGTAACCTGACTGTTCTTAATGTGGCTGCCGATGAGTGAATGTCATTTTGTGAATTTTAATAAACCCTTAAAACTACTATTTTATCTTTAAAGCTACAGTGTGTAGGATTTCTGAACATCTAGTGGTGAGGTTGAATACTGCACCATACATCACTAGTCATGATTTTGTTTCCCTTGCCTTCACTTATTCTAATCTGTATCCTCAATTTCACAAAAATGAATGTTCTCAAACTGATTAGCCTGTGCTAACTGTCGGTAGACATCAGGCCATGTTACAAAACGTAGAATGCGGTGTACGATACCTCTTGTGAATTTTCTGTGTACTAAAAGTCGGCTTTACAGGTTTTCTGTGTCAACAACATTTTATTGTCTTAAATAAATATGAAATTGGTCACTGGATCCTTAAACTCTGGACATAATAAACTCTACATGGTGGATCCTTGATCTCTGAACATAAATAGAAATAAATAAAATCTGTAGTTTTTGTCAAAAGCATTTCCTTTCAGACATTTTTGGCATGAATGCCTTTCCATACATCTGAGCTGAGCTCTTACAGCTGCCTGTGCTGCACGTCAGGATGTAATTCATAAAGAACAGAGGACGTCTCATTTTGGGAGGAAAAAAACATTTTAGTTGATTGTAGTTTATTGTCTGTATTATAGCGTTTGGAAAGAGGTGTCATTTTATTTAAAGCGGTAATTCGTTTTGAAGTTATTAATTCCGTGCGGATTCTGTCTCGACAGAGAGCCGCGCAGCATTTGGATCTGTGCCAGTGGAACAGAGAACGAGTCTCGTTTCTTGACTGCAACAAGATAAGAGTCCCAGTTAGTGACTTTAATCCACACAAAAGTGACTCACGACTGACATATTTTAATGGCTTTGAGGGGGGTTAAGACGTGGACTTGCCGCTTCTAAAGAGCAGCAATTCAAAGAACCAACGAGCCAGCGGATCGAAGCATTGATTCATTGGTGCACACTTCAAAGTGGAGTCGTGCTGCAGAAGTGGTTGATTACAGACCTGCTGCAGGGTCTGTAATCAACATAGAGAAATGGTCATTTTCCCGACAAACACCCTCAAAAACAATGGCTGCTCTGAAGGACCGATAAGGGAATTGTTAAGCAAAAAGACTATTGATATTGGTGGATCAAATCATTTCTTAACGATACTCGAAAAGAACCGGTTCTTGGTACCCAACCCTATTATACACGAATGAACAGAAGGCTGCAAATATCACACTCACATTCTGTTTATGTCAGTAAACGCCTCTAAATCTTACAGACTGTAGCTTTAACTAGTGAAATATAAAAGGTCCTCACATAATTATTTTAACAGTAATATCGGCCAGCTGTGTAAAACATGTTGTCTTCTGTATATCAGCGAGCACACAGGATGAGCAGCCAGAGAAGTCTCCTTCAGATGAAGGTTTCACAGAGTTGGAACCTACAATCAATGGGACCACTGATGGAGAGGCACTGGCTTTGAAAATACGACGCACTGACAGCCCAGACCAACAAAAACTCTTGGAAGGTTCCTGCCCTAACCAGGAAGACTCTCAAAATAATTTGATGCTGTGCCAAACTAAAGAGAAGCTGGATGAAGAAGAGGACGAGGGCGTGGCTCAGACAAGTTCCATTGACGACGGAGAGTCGGGACAGTCCGTGTCAGAGACTGAAAAACGGGGAGGCTCGTATTATCAGTCTAAGAGCCAGGAGGTAACCGCAACCAAAGATACGGAATCAGCAGGGACTGAAAAGCTGCCAAACGGTGTAAGTGATAAAACAATTGACGTAACAGTGGACCAAAACAAGCAGAGTCTGATGGAGGCTTCAGATATTCACAGGAAGCTTAGTCCTGAGAAGCAAAGCCAAGCGGATGAACTTACAAACGGACCAACAGAACGGGACAAACTCAGTGAGGACGAGAGACGAAAGATAAATCAGGAGGCAGAGGGGAAGTCCTGGTTGCTGGAGAGGATACAGGCTCCAATAGAAGGTACTATTTCTTAATGATCCTGAGCTCTATATACGCTCGTATTTCTGTCGATGAAACCATACCATACTTGCCACTCTTACAGTAACTGTGTCCAAGAGGAACATTGTAGATGAAGACCATCGTTTCGATTATTAAACTCTGCGTTTGCAGTTTCTGAACTTCAGATAGTTACCGCGGCTTCAGAGAAGGAAATGTGAAACTACCATGTAGAGACTCATAGACAAAAAAGTCTTCATGTTGGGTAGGTGATGAGCTATAGCGCTCACTGTAATGGATCATTCCATGCAAAATCAATTTCCATAGAAGTTCCCGGGTGATTTTGAGATTTGGATGAACGTTTGGTAAAATGTATCTTAAGGGATGAAATTGAAAAAATACCAAGTTTCTGCCATAAATTCCAAGAGGTTTCTGAGTTATACCCCTTTGATTTGAGTGCCACGCCCTTTTTCCCAATAGTTGTAAATCACATTAACCGTATATGAGGGTTTTTAAAGAACATAACTTCTTTTCTAAAACAGAATGGAAGCTAAAAATTGCCAGGAGATACCAGTCCTTGAAAAAAGTCTCCTGTAAACATCTACAGGACTTAAAAAAAAAAAAAAACATGAACACTGCAGCATTATTGATAATGCTGCAGTGTTCATGTTTTCATTTATTATTATTATTTCCCTTTGTTTAACCATGTAAGTCAACTGAGAACTAATTTCCATTTACAGTGGCACCATGGCCAAGAAGAAGCACCAAGGAGCAAAGTCAATGTGACACTTTAAAACATGGATGCATCGAGTACACTGATGCAAATGGACAATTACTAAAACATATATATTAGCTGAACTGTGTAGTAACCACTGTCAGTTACTGAGCAGTTTGCATGTAAAATCTTAGTGCTGCATAAAACATTTGAGAACAGTATGAAAAAAGGGCAATACTATCCCTAAACTGCCTTACCAAGCCCAACCTCGAACTTGTGGACGGTCTTGTTAAGGTATACATTAATTTACAATAGCAGCTTTCATCACGATCAACAAGGTCCATGTGTGAACAAGGTTTTGGAGACTTGGCCCCCTGGTGGCCAGAGTTACAATCAAAATTCTCACAATGCTGATCTGGTCTACCAAGTTTCACTTTGATAGACAAAGTTCTTATGACGTTATTGTGTACACCATTCTTTGCCATTATTAGACACCAAATATTGAACTTGAGGTCCTAGTGAGATGATCTCATGTACCAAGGTTCATCTTGATACAGGAAGTGTTTGTCAAGATATAGATTACACAAGGTGTTAGTTTTGGGCCCCCCTGGTGGCCTCAGAATCAAAATGCACCCAACATTGAACTGATGCGAGGTCAGAGAGGTGACCTTGCGTATCATCTTTCTCACAATGTCACATACACATTAACCATATGAGCAGTATTGAAAGAGCTTCTCTGCCTTCAGTAATGCACATAAAAGGAAAAAAAACTTCTAGGGAGCAGAGTGTGCCATGCCCAGAACAGAATTCGGGAGTGTAGCTAATTAATTAATTAATACTGATCTCATCCTGTGTAGACATGCTCTACTCGTCTGAGGAGAAGAGTAAAAACCCGCCAATGTTCCTGTGCTTCAAAGTGGGAAAGCCAATGAGGAAGTCCTTTGCCATTGGAATGACCTCGAGTCCCACCCACTCATTTGGGGGTCGGGAAGTACAGCCAGAGTACTGGTTTGCTGTCCCACAGGAAAGGTGAGGAATTGGTTAGTTTGAATGCACTGTGTTTTTGCTAGCAGTGTGGTTTTTAAGCTTTCTGTAAATGTTGGTGTTCCAGAGTGGACCACCTGTACTCGTTTTTCGTCCAGTGGTCTCCAGATGTGTATGGGAAGGAAGCACGGGAGCAAGGCTTCGTAGTGGTGGAGAAAGAAGAGCTGGACATGATCGATAACTTCTTCAGTGACCCTTCTTCTTGTAGCTGGGAGGTGAGCCGAGTACCCTTCAGTGTCGGCACACTTGGGTATTTGTGACTTGGGAAGTGATTGCACGTTGTCTTTACGATGTGGTCATTCTGCTCATAGATAATCACCATTGATGAGGCCAAGCGGAGACAAAGTTTTGGCAGCTGTGACGCAGACTTTTCGGTAGACGGGCTTCCTGTTCTTAGTCACACCAGTGCTCTGCTGCAGGACACGCACATTGAGAAGGTATGTTTCAAATGGGTTTGAGTTTATTCCTGACCATGTGAACCAATAATAAGGGACTTGAAGGTGTGTGATTCCACACAGCAGTGTGGTGTTGATCTGTGGTTTTCAGCTTGCCTGTCGCTTGCCGGCTCGTGTACAAGCCTGCCCGTGGAGACTAGCTTACAGCACCGTGGAACACGGGACCAGCCTCAAGACTCTGTACAGAAACCTGGCAGATGTTGACAGCCCTGTGCTGCTGGTCATCAGAGACATGGATAACCAGGTAAGTAGTCTCCAAACTGGAAAAGGATGATAACTCAAAAACAATAAATACTATAATTGTGTACCAAATTAAAATGGCATACAATAAGGATAAACTAATTAAAATTTGGTTAACTTTGATGCACCAGTAAAAAGCAAGCTAGTTTTCCTTGTGTAGCATGCCGTCGATCTGTCTGCCGCCTGCTGCCGCCTGACTGGCCTTGTTGCAAGGAATATTGTTACCACATGCACACTGGAAATTGGGAGCAGGTGTAGTTGAGCTTGCATGTAGCATAAATGAGCTTGTTAGGATTCTATCATTGTTTCCGAAGCCTAGGGACTGTTGGCCATCACTGCTTGTATATAATGTTGTAGAGATTTCTTTTTACTGTAAGTGTAAAGGACATCATTTTCAAATTTTTAATATTAAGAAGCATGAATTAAATGAAATCACCACAAGAACCAACATAAACATTCATAAATAACACAGTAAATCAGTTATTTACAGTTAGATTTCAATAGTGAGCCCATGTTATTTTTGCTACTCAAACTGCATCAGGGTAGATTTTCTCTTACTAAAGAGAACAGCAGAATCACAGCATGCCGTGTGCTGTTTGCTTCTACCCTTCCCTATATTTCATCCTCAGTTCATGCAGGTTATGTAGCAACTCCTTGTTGAAGTCTAATCCCCCAGCAATAGCGCAAAACATTCTGCCTGTAGAAAAATGACTGACTGACATGATCTGAGGAGCCACGTGACCAGTTTGCATTCTTTATTGCACCACCATTGTACTAATATACTATTGCTTAATGCAATCTCTCACTCCATTGGTTTTTTATCTGATTCATAGTGATAGTGTTGAGGGTTTTTAATCTGCATCACATATGCAGATTTAAGACACTTTATCCTTTTGGATGGCTGAGACTCATTCCTCTGTAGAAACAAGACAGCTCATTTAATCTGCAGGAGACAGAAGTCTACTGATGATTAGTCACACTTACTCTAAGGTAATATCCATTCTATCTTTAATTAAACCTCTCAGATATTCGGGGCATTCTCTACCCATCCCTTCAGAGTGAGTGAACACTGCTACGGCACCGGAGAGACGTTTCTTTATAGCTTCTGTCCTGAGATCAAGGTGAGTCTGTTTATGATTCTGTCCGTGGATACTGTGACATCAGCAGCTCTTGAAGTTTTCTTGTCTCTGTCCAGGTGTACCGCTGGACTGGTGACAATTCTTACTTCGTGAAGGGTAATACTGACTCTCTGCAGATGGGAGGAGGCGGGTGAGTAAGGATGTGGATTTTGCAGCACAGCACAAAATTATTTCATAATAACTTTCATAATCTGTATAAGTTTACCGATGGCTGTTTTAGGGTTTGACGTGATGATGCACGTGTGTTTTTCACACATCCTTCCGCACTTATTCTTTCTCTTTCTCCTCTCCAGCGGCCATCTCGGGCTTTGGCTGGATGCCGAGTTGTACCGAGGCACCACCACCAAATGCGCCACCTTCAACAACCAGCCGCTGTCCACCCAGCAGGACTTCAACGTCCATAGTCTAGAGGTCTGGTGCTTTGAGTAGCAGCCCCTGGCTGCTGGTGCTTTCACATTCAATCAGCTCCTCCACATCCCTGCATTTCAGGCACCCCAAATCTATTACGCACTATGTGGATTCAAACCTACCTACCGTAAAAATAAAACATGAAATGCACTGACATGGAAGATGCTGTGCCAGGTATGTTGACAGAAAACGCAATGGATTGATCTTCTGTACGATGAGGTAGGAGCTGACGGTGTTTTGTGTCTGATGGGCCCAGTCGGTTACCCGTAGGTTGCCTGGATTCAGTCAGGATCATCAACTCTTTAAAAAAAAATTGGAATTGTCACACAATGTTATTGTTACTGTGCGTTTATTAGCTGCCTTTGACACTCAGTCATGCCTCCAGCTGTCCCAGCATGCAGGCTGCTTTACCAGCACGCACTTATTACGAGTCCTATAAATAAATCCCCAAACAGCTGGTTTAAAGCCTGTATGTATGTATGTACAAATAAGTTGGGGCACAGTGCTGTAGGCTGACGTGTGCAGACGTAATGTTAACTTAATGAGCACGTTTCAGATTGTCATGTAATATAATGAAAATATAAAGCAGTTTGATATGGATGTGTTTTTACAATGTAATTAACCGTAAAAGAAAGTGGAAATGATTATGGAGAGTACATGTTGAGATGTAAATCATTCAAAAATTCACTTTACCTGTAAGGAACTAATACATTTTTTTCTTCTTTAGTGGAACTCTTGCACTTCTTCCACAGGCACATTCCCGTTTTTGTCTCATTTTGAGTTATCGAGTTACTGGTCCATCAGGTTTTTGACACGAGTAATACAGAGCCTCTAAAAAGAGCTCATCCTGCTGGATTCTTTTTAATGTTTAATGACATCACATCAAAGTAGTAATAATTATAAAAATCAGTCATCTTTGTACAAAAAAGGATAATTTAATTTTAGCCTCTGGAGACTCTGCAGCCACATATGATGACATGATCCCCACCACGACAGTAGAATACTTACTGTTTGAAGATGATGCTTAGTGTTTTATACTAAGCAGGTCCTACGTGTCCCAGACAGTTTGGAAGGATATCTGGCTGTGATTGGAGAGATGACAAGTAGCTAACTATGAAACAGGCCAAAAAAAAGGGGGAATTCAAAACCACCAAGACACTAATTACATGTTTTAAGTAGTTACACACATTGGTGGCTGTGATTGTAGAGATCTTACATAGTTAGGAGGAAGTAAATATCCTCATAATAGTGCAAAGATGCTAATGACCTATTAGAGACCCTAAATGGTAAGGAAGAGCGAAACATGCCTGACATGGGGAATTCAAAGCCACAAATACATAAATGGCAGACATCTGTGGTTGTGGTTGGAGAGATGTCAAATAGATCTTAAGAATTAACATCCTGATAATGGGCAAACTCGAAGCTACCAAGACTTTAACGCCATTGTTTAAGAAGTTCCAAGCATCTGCACCTATGATTGGTAAGATGCCAAACAGCAAGGAGGAATTAAATAAGTTTGTATAAAAAAAAAAGATCTGGATGAGTAACTTTAATTTTAAAACAAATCTGTATGATATGATGTAAATTAAATTTAAAAATATACAAAATAATAAATATATTGTGAGTGTAAAAAAAAAAAATCACAATTTATTAATCACTTTTACAGCCAAATTTCCAAGTCTCAGAATGTCCAGTGGAGTTCATATATAGTGCGTGAAAACAGAATGGCAAATTCAGAGATACTCATGATGACTTTGAGGAGCTCCAAGTATCTGTGGCTGTGATAGTAAAGATACCAAATTGTTACTAGACGTTTAAAATGCATGTAAAATCAAAGCTGACGGTGTAAGAAGCTAACATAAGAACTTTAATTTGAAAACAAATGTGTACAATATGATCTAAATTAAATAAAAATGTATAAACTCTTAGTGTAACGCAATTTACTCATCACTCTTAGAGCCACTTGGGTTTGGACCAGTCAGAAGATGTATACCAGAAATATTCCAAGTCACCAAATGTCAAAGGGATTGAATTAAGAAAAGTATCGTTTGAAAACAGCTGACTTCAAAGAAATCAAAAACGCAATTTTATAGGAGGTTAACACATCGGTGGCTGTGATTGGAGAGACTGTGCATATAATGATAACCTTTACCCTATCCTTTCACCAGTCGTCGTTATAAAGAAAATCTAAAATCTGTGCTCGAGTTGCCCACATGACTCCTAGCAATCTTGGGCACTTGATGTTATGATGTCATAAAACAATAATAATAAAAAAAAAGAAAGCTAAAGGGGAGGAGCACTTTTTATAAGTACTGTGTAGTCGTAAAATTTATTCCATATCTCTGTGCAGTCTGAAAGTGAGCCAGAAAAAGTGCAAGTAGGAAGTTTGCGGCGACCAAATGTGTGCTTCGGTATTCATTGTATTTTATATACGAGTTCAGATTTTTTTCTCCTTTTTTTTGCATTCAGTTTTACAAAGAGTGCTGCCCTGAGTGTTTCCGTTGTCCCATTGAGCAGTCTATGGACTGATGCATCCCAACACAAGCACGAGAAACGACTGTGGAAACTCGCACTGACCGATTCTGCGTCTATAAAGGTTAATTTGTACCAGCAGCAGATTAGCTTGACATCACTATGAACTGCGGGATTGGACGCCAGCCCGCTGTGTATTTTGGCACTGAGCATTTTGTAAATGTACAGATTGCTGTTCGATCCGCCTGTTCGCACTCAGATAAGCCACAGCTGCACTTAAATATAGTTGTGAAAAAGTCAGAACTTTTACTATATATATATATATACTCAACAAAAATATAAACGCAACACTTTTGGTTTTGCTCCCATTTTGTATGAGATGAACTCAAAGAGCTAAAACTTTTTCCACATACACAATATCACCATTTCCCTCAAATATTGTTCACAAACCAGTCTAAATCTGTGATAGTGAGCACTTCTCCTTTGCTGAGATAATCCATCCCACCTCACAGGTGTGCCATATCGAGATGCTGATTAGACACCATGATTAGTGCACAGGTGTGCCTTAGACTGCCCACAATAAAAGGCCACTCTGAAAGGTGCAGTTTTATCACACAGCACAATGCCACAGATGTCGCAAGATTTGAGGGAGCGTGCAATTGGCATGCTGACAGCAGAAATGTCAACCAGAGCTGTTGCTCGTGTATTGAATGTTCATTTCTCTACCATAAGCCGTCTCCAAAGGCGTTTCAGAGAATTTGGCAGTACATCCAACCAGCCTCACAACCGCAGACCACGTGTAACCACACCAGCCCAGGACCTCCACATCCAGCATGTTCACCTCCAAGATCGTCTGAGACCAGCCACTCGGACAGCTGCTGAAACAATCGGTTTGCATAACCAAAGAATTTCTGCACAAACTGTCAGAAACCGTCTCAGGGAAGCTCATCTGCATGCTCGTCGTCCTCATCGGGGTCTCGACCTGACTCCAGTTCGTCGTCGCAACTTCGCACAGCAATTGAAGAGGAGTGGACCAACATTCCACAGGCCACAATTGACAACTTGATCAACTCTATGCGAAGGAGATGTGTTGCACTGCATGAGGCAAATGGTGGTCACACCAGATACTGACTGGTATCCCCCCTGCAATAAAACAAAACTGCACCTTTCAGAGTGGCCTTTTATTGTGGACAGTCTAAGGCACACCTGTGCACTAATCATGGTGTCTAATCAGCATCTTGGTATGGCACACCTGTGAGGTGGGATGGATTATCTCAGCAAAGGAGAAGTGCTCACTATCACAGATTTAGACTGGTTTGTGACCAATATTTGAGGGAAATGGTGATATTGTGTATGTGGAAAAAGTTTTAGATCTTTGAGTTCATCTCATACAAAATGGGAGCAAAACCAAAAGTGTTGCGTTTATATTTTTGTTGAGTGTATATATATATATATATATATATATATATATATATATATATATATATATATATATATATATATATATATGATTACAATACTTTTAAATGTACATGGAAAAAGGGATCATCTATTGTCATTTTTTTGCACTTTAGTACACCACTAATGACAGATTGAACTCTGCTGATGTGCTCCTTTAAACCCTACATATTTACTCCACAGGGATCCGGCGCGTGCTTTTGTAGTAACATGAATATGAAACCCTGCAGATGTTTGACACCGTTATATCTGCCATATTATTCATTGTGCCAGTTGTCACTTTATGTGGAAAAATGCGCTTTGTCTTTGCTGTTCAATGTTGTAACTGTGAATATTCCTCGAGTATTATTTCTCGTGACTTCCAGACTGTTGTGTGATATCACTAGGGATCTATTTATTGTGTTGTTACTGCAACCACATTAAACTTAAATAAACATTGAATATATATATACAATTCATAGTAATCTGTTTATTCATTGCCATTGTATGACATAGTTTATTGCAAGAAGACACAATGGAGGAAAAGAAGGCGTGGTCATTTATTCAGAGATGACTATACAAAGTGACGCATCACTCCACATGTTCACTTCAAGTTGAAACGCCAGCTATAACAAAAAAAAAATTGAGCTTTCATTTGCAACATTTTACCTCATTTTTATATAGATCTATATTGTCTGCATAACTACCATATAGTTTTCTATTTTGTTTATATTAAAAACTAATATTTTAAAGTAAAACTAATTATTTTAGTACTGTCTGTCCAGGATTTGGTAACACAGATACAGTTGCTAATTTAACCTTTTGCAAGGGTGACCTGGACAAATGTAGTTTCCAATTCACTAAACCTGTGTGTCTTTAGCTGTGGGAGGAAACCCACGCAAACACATAGAAGTGGGAATCAAACTCAGGACCTTCTTGCTGTGAGGTAAAAGTGCTAACCACGAAGTAACCTGCTGTGCCAAAAATAAATATTCCCTAACCGGAATCGAACCCGGGCCGCGGCGGTGAGAGCGCCGAATCCTAACCACTAGACCATCAGGGAGGTCAATGATGCCACAATAACGGCCATCTAAGATGTCATGTCATTTTTCAACTGAGAAGTGACTATATTTTTAAAGTAGAAAAGTGGTGGTGGATTGTTTTATTTGCATTTTAAATATATATTATTTTTTAGGATTATAAATTTGTCCCCACGGGTATGATTGTAAAACAGTGTACTGTGGATCAACCAACAGAGTGATTCATCTGCAGAACACTGACTATCTTTGGTACTTGTAGCGACGCCATGTGACTGACTGACTGAGAGGGGAAACTGGTGTGGTTAAATCGGAGCAGTACGGTGTTTAAATGTCCGGAAGTGAACCGGCAGGCACGATGGTCACGTGATAAACATCAGCATGGCTGAGAAACTGAAGCCGGCAACTTTTTGTTGCCACCTTAAATGTATGTTTGATAGCTGAAGTTAAACGTTTGTACATATATTTATTCAACTTCTTAATGTTCATGGAAAATTCACCATCCTGAGAAATAGGGCTCTGCCACTCTGTGCTTTAGATGTATTTGACAGCAGCAACCAACAATTCTCGCATGAAAGTCCGATCACTTTATAACTGAGTTATTCAATTTTGCTTATCTACAAACACAATCCTACAGAAATAAATTGGATTTTAAAAATTGGGGAAAAGAATGTTTTTTTTTTTCCCCCTGATGGTCAACAGTTATATTGATAATTTTATCTATTTTTAGACTTTATTTAAAAATATACTGTATATTGTTATTTTTATCTTTATATTTATACTTTTTAATTTTTATATACATTTACTTTTTAAATCTATGGGCTGTTGGTGCTTTTACATGTACACGTCTGAAATAAACATATATATATATATATACTGTGCTAGGACCAATTTTATTCACTTTATACATGCTTCCCTTAGGCAGTATTATTAGACGGTATTGCTTAAATTTTCATTGTTACGCAGATGATACCTAGCTTTATCTATCCATGAAGCCAGAGGACACACACCAATTAGCTAAACTGCAGCATTGTCTTACAGACATAAAGACATGGATGACCTCTAATTTCCTGCTTTTAAACTCGGATAAAACTGAAGTTATTGTACTTGGCCCCACAAATCTTAGAAACATGGTGTCTAACCAGATCCTTACTCTGGATGGCATTACCCTGACCTCTAGTAATACTGTGAGAAATCTTGGAGTCATTTTTGATCAGGATATGTCATTCAAAGCGCATATTAAACAAATATGTAGGACTGCTTTTTTGCATTTACGCAATATCTCTAAAATTAGAAAGGTCTTGTCTCAGAGTGATGCTGAAAAACTAATTCATGCATTTATTTCCTCTAGGCTGGACTATTGTAATTCATTATTATCAGGTTGTCCTAAAAGTTCCCTAAAAAGCCTTCAGTTAATTCAAAATGCTGCAGCTAGAGTACTAACGGGGACTAGAAGGAGAGAGCATATCTCACCTATATTGGCCTCTCTTCATTGGCTTCCTGTTAATTCTAGAATAGAATTTAAAATTCTTCTTCTTACTTATAAGGTTTTGAATAATCAGGTCCCATCTTATCTTAGGGACCTCATAGTACCATATCACCCCAATAGAGCACTTCGCTCTCAGACTGCAGGCTTACTTGTAGTTCCTAGGGTTTGTAAGAGTAGAATGGGAGGCAGAGCCTTCAGCTTTCAGGCTCCTCTCCTGTGGAACCAGCTCCCAGTTCAGATCAGGGAGACAGACACCCTCTCTACTTTTAAGATTAAGCTTAAAACTTTCCTTTTTGCTAAAGCTTATAGTTAGGGCTGGATCAGGTGACCCTGAACCATCCCTTAGTTATGCTGCTATAGACGTAGACTGCTGGGGGGTTCCCATGATGCACTGTTTCTTTCTCTTTTTGCTCTGTATGCACCACTCTGCATTTAATCATTAGTGATTGATCTCTGCTCCCCTCCACAGCATGTCTTTTTCCTGGTTTTCTCCCTCAGCCCCAACCAGTCCCAGCAGAAGACTGCCCCTCCCTGAGCCTGGTTCTGCTGGAGGTTTCTTCCTGTTAAAAGGGAGTTTTTCCTTCCCACTGTAGCCAAGTGCTTGCTCACAGGGGGTCGTTTTGACTGTTGGGGTTTTACATAATTATTGTATGGCCTTGCCTTACAATATAAAGCACCTTGGGGCAACTGTTTGTTGTGATTTGGTGCTATATAAAAAAAATTGAATTGAATATATATATATATATATATATACACACACACACACAAGGTTGGGTAGGATTACTTTGAAAGAATACATGTGGATTGCATGTATGTATGTACATACATTTGGATTACTTGTAATCTGATTACTTTTGGATTACATTTCAAAATAGTCCTACCCAACCTTGTGTGTGTGTGTGTGTGTGTGTGTGTGTGTGTGTGTATATATATATATATATATATATATATATATATATATATATATATATATATATACACTGTACAAATCGCAGAAGCAAACTGGCGGCCATCTTACCACTCGCAAGTTATGCCAACAGCACATAGACGGTTTATTAGAACGTTAACAATTTCAAGTAAGAAAATAGCTTGATCTCGTAATTACGAGATATTTTCTCGTAATTATGAGATATTTTCTTAAAATTATGAGATCCTGATGTCGTAATTATGAGATAAGATCTCATAATTATGAGATCTTTTCTCAATTACGCGATCAGTGGTCAAAATTTTTTTTTTTTTATCCAGTGAATGCAATACACTTCTGTATTCTTCCTTTCTATTCTCAGCTACTCATCTCACTGGGACAACTACTCAATTCTAAAAATAATGATTCTTTAATCAAAGATTATACAAGTTTTGTGTAATCAGCAAGCTTATATATATATACTCTATGTATATATATATATATATATATATGTATATGTGTATATATATATATCATGAACAAAAGTGGATGGACATCAAAAGTCATGATGGATAAGCAATAGTGGATTTTATTTTAACAGTTGCACTGAAAGAATAAAACACCACTTAACAAGCTACAGGAGAGTTGGTTTTCCCTTGCAAAGTTAATATTTATTACACATAGCTCTGTGAGCTTCAGCCTAATATTAGTGATAAAGCTCGTAGCAACAACACCTAAAGCTCCAAAACTATGCACAAGTAGACCTAATAAATGTCTTAAAATAGTTCGTCCAACACCAAACTCAACATGTGGCTACACATGTTGAGTTAATGAGGCACTTATTATTATTATTATCTTTGCCTGTATGCTGGAATAAGGGAGAGAACTATTCAAATTATTGTTCATTACTTCCCATTTCAATCATACTCACAGGTGAAATGTTCGTCCACAGCCTTTGAACTAGCTATTTGCGCAGTTTGTAGCTGCACATGAAGGTATTTTTGAACAAAATTGCAAAGAATGAAGTTATGATGCGCCTCATTAAAGATCAATAGAAAAGAGCGTTCAGGAGCGGGACATCGGAGTGGTAATATGGCGGCCGGTTTTCTTCAAAAATGTTACCCAATGAGCTATGCTTACGTCACTTATGCGTAATAACACTTCCGGGTCATGTCGGGCATTTACACCGCGTTGCTCCGGTCTAGACCAGACGCCACTGTGAGAAAACACCGGAGTAATATGGAGGAACAAGAGCTAAACAGTGAAATTGACGAAAGTTGTATTTTCTGTTTGATAGCGCACGGTAAAGACAAAGACACGGAAATCATTCAAAAGGTACGAGGTGTTACTGTGCAAAATGTAAAGTTTGTGCCTGTCTTTCGTGTTGTCGGTTTGTTTCTTTAAGCTTGTTTCTAAAACAAGTTTGCAATTGTTTATTTATTATTGTTGTTGTTACAACTCATCCAAGTAATGACAGCAAACATTTAATTTAACTTACTACATCCTCAGCTAACAAAGTTCGGTGACAGTGTGTTTATTTTTAAAATTAATTGTGAAAATGTGGGAACTGAAAAGTACAAGTTGATGGGAATAAAATTTATGTTCATGTTTAAATGTTATTTGTATTTTGTCAATTTGATATTGGAAAAAAAAAAAAGTATGTATAGGTTGGGTCACTTCCTGCTTATAATAGTGAACAGGAAGTGAGCAGATTTCCTGGCAGTCTGCTTGTAATAGACATCATTAATCAAAGAGATCTAATAGAGGATGATGGCTTTAGATTCTTCCTGGATTTCTATAAAACATTTGACTGAGTTGAACGTCCATTTATTTTAGCAACAACTGAACGTTTTGGATTTGGTATTAAATTTAGAAACATGATCCGTGGACTTTATAAGAATATTAGTAGTTGTGTCATTCTTCCAAATGGTACTACAGTACTCCAAGCTTTAATGTTTATGTTGGAATCCCCCAAAGTTCTCCCATTTCACCCGATATATTTATACTCACTACTGAAGTAGTTGCCATACATATTAAAAACCTGTAATAATATCAGAAAGTTAAATGTGTTGGGTACAGAAATAATCATGAGCCAGCTGGCAGATGACACAATATTATTTCTGAAAAATGAACTTCATATCCCAATAAGCATTGGAAAAAAATAAAAAATTCTCTAATGCTTCAGGATTAACGTTAAATGTAACAAAATGTGAACTTGTCGCACTTCATGACTCATTGTTAAAAGAAATTAACCATGTTCCTATAAAATACCTGGGTATTCACCTTAGTAAGTAAGTCCCTTTGGCTGCTCCCTTGTTTGCACTCGGGGTCGCCACAGCAAATCCAAGGTGGATCTGCATGTTGATTTGGCACAGGTTTTACGCCGGATGCCCTTCCTGACGCAACTCCACGTTACATGGAGAAATGTGGCAGGGGTGGGATTTGAACCCAGAACCTTCTGAACTGAAACCAAGCCCACCACCCCTGCACGGGTATTCACCTTAGTAAGGACCAAAAATTAAGTCAATCCATGAACATAAAAAAATTAACTTAATGAATGCAAACTAAGTTAAATATAAAGAGAAAGAGACATAGCAGTCTAACCAAAGTGGAAAGTTTATCAAGATGTATTTACCCAATTTATTCCAGTGGTACCAAATCAGTCAAAATTTTATCTGGAAGAAAAATAAAATTTCCTGGCCATGTCTCCCACAATTCACAGATATGCCATTGTAAAATGTTTTAATTCTATGGGTCATGGCAACATCACTTTCAGTTTGCTTCCGCGTCAAGAGCCTCACTGGCGTGAACACACATGGCCGGCGTCTTGTTATCCCACAGAGATCCAGTGTATATTTGCAAGTGTTATTTGCCGTTGAATTGAAACAGTGGCCACAATGTAAGAAAATCGCATCAAATTAAATAGTGTGCTACTTAAACAATCCACTTCGGCTTGACTGTTTTCATGCCATCCGGCGTTGTGCATGGATGTGCGACCTACAGAATATGCCTGTATTCTGTGCTTTTGATCTGTTTGTTTTTCCCCTAAAGATGGTGGCACCTGATTGCTGGAAGGTGCTGTGACTGTGATGGTGCCACATTGTCTATAGACTGACAAATCTGAATTTAATCATCTTTGGTTTTTCTTATAGAATAAGGAGCTGGTGTGTTTCCGGGATATTTTCCCCGCTGCTCCTCACCACTACCTGGTTATACCCAAACAGCACATACGAAACTGCTTTTCACTCAACGAGGGACACGTTGACCTCGGTCAGAATTACTGACCTCTGCTTTAACAGGTTTAGTTAATAAGTTGCATCTGCAAGCAGCAGATGATGCTACAAGTACTGCAGCTGATCATAATGATAATAATAATAAACCTACTAATTGTACAACAGTATTCCGATTTGTCCTACAGTTATGTGCTATTTCAGTAATGGCAAGGCCTTCATTTTTAACTATTTATATTTGATGAGATTACATTTAATCTCTGACATGCATCATGTAAGAGTATTTTTTTGTTTGTTTCTCCATTGTTCCGACTTTAATGACGAGATTATTCTTTTAACAGTTGAACAGATGGTTGATATGGGGAAGGCTGTACTACATGACAAAGGGATCACTGACATGAAGAACACAAGGTACTCAAAACTTAATATTTTAATTGGTTATTGTAATGTTGGTCTTAAATTTTGTTCCAACTGCCATTTAAAAAAAGTGTATTTTTTCTAACTTTTCACAGTGGTAATTTGCACTCTGTCCAGTGTGTCATGAACTCACTTTTTGACACCACAAGGCTCTCTATATGTGACATCACAATATTCTACAAAGCAACATATAAAGCTCTGTATATTTGATGCCATGTTCACCCACAGTGAAAAATTTAAAAAGTTTATTTTTCTTTTTAGCTTTCATTTTCCTTATATCACATCTTTTTTTTTTTTTTTTTACTCTTTATCATGGCTTTATGACATCACTAAAGTCTATCCATATGATATCACAACAACTTGCAGACTCATTTTAAATTTGATATCTTAATTTCCCCTGATATGGCTTTTTCCCCCTTTTTTTATTTTTTCCTTTTTGTTGTTGCAGATACTGGCTTTATGACATCACAAAGCTATATATGTGTGATGTTGCAGCCTATAGAAACAAACATTTTTTTCTTTTATCTTTAATTGCCGGTTTTATGTAATCGCCATTCACAGATTTGAATTAACAGTAGATGGTTATTTTGTGAACAAAGGCTGGTATTTTATTCCTTTGTGATATTACTGCACACTGTGCTCAGACTTTGTGGTCAGTCTGTTGATTGGACTGTTGGCATCTGCATCCACAGGCTGGGGTTCCACAAACCGCCCTTCATTTCGGTCGATCACCTCCACCTCCACGTACTCGCTCCCACCAGCCAGATCTGTGACTACATGCTGTATAAATTCACCCCAGGGACAGCTAGCTTCATTAATGTGAGTGCTGTTGTTTCCCCCGCTGAAATATTTTATTGATTTGTCAGAATGTTCCATGATGCAAACCCAAATATCCTCTTAATGTTACAAACTGGATTTGACCTGGCTGCTTTACATACAGACCCAAATGTCATCATTTGTGTGCACTCTAAACTGATAAAACCAAGTGCTTCATATCTGTCTCAGACAGATGGAATGTTCCGTTTTGGTTTGTCATGCTGATACAAAAAAGGTCATCACAAAGTTTTGATATGACACATGCTGCTTGAATAAACAACGCAATCATGACAGCCACTTGCCACATCGACACACCAGTATTTGCAGCCAGTCACATACCTCCACTGATGCACACGGCAGGGCAAAGACCACTCACCTGGGGGCGGGTCAGTTGCAGGCTCTCTGTTGCAACAGTGCATGTGACATTTTTTGAAGTCCATCTCCTGTCAGTTATTGAGCTCGTTCACCACATAAAACTACTTGGTGGGGTTCAGGCAGGCAGAAAAACCCCAACAGATTTTTTTTCAGCAATTTTGTATTACAGAGAATATTGGGAAATATAGTTGTTGTTTTTTTTTTTTTAAGAGGTTTGGGCTTAAATAACTGCCATTCTCTTTGCAGGAGAATGTTCTACAAGATCGTTTCAAGAATGTCCCTCATTCAGGCAAGCGTGGTATAGGTAAATATTTGTGGTTTTGATGTCCCACAGCAGCTTCTGAGATGGATTTGGATTGTTGTCGAGCAATAACAAATATGTCAGGATCTACAAAGGAATAGAAGCCTTGTGTTTTTGGTTCACTCACAATGCATCACAGGAGGAGTCAGCACAACTAAAAAACTGCGTTAATGCCATGGAAGATGATGTTTAAAACTGAGGTTTGAATTCTAAGACTCTTGCCAATAAAACTGCGAATGTTTTTGCTACATTCAATCTACATTCATGCCTTAAATGTTTGACAAATGATGCAGACCTGCTAGAAATCTAATAATTTATAAAGCATGTGACCAATTCCCACCATTTTAAAATATTTTTTATTTGTGGTAAAACTCCACAAGTGTTCAGATAATCTCCTCAGTAAAAAAAAAAAAGATGTATTTGAAAGTTTGTTTGTTTTTTAGTTTTTTAACAATACTTGTATTAATTGGTCGTATTGTTTGACTGTGATTTTAACTTTGTTCTTAACCTGTTTACGTATGTTGGTTTTTTTTTTTTTTTTTTTTTTGGGCAGAGCTTTGATTGAAAGTGCTTTGCAAATAAATTTATTATTTATTTAAATCATTTGTAATAAATGATGTTTGGAATTGCAGATGGAGCTGAATGCACATTTCTCGCTGTGATCCATGAGGTGTCATTGTAACACATTACACACCCCCACCCAAGACTGAATTTATTGGGTAATGAAAAAAAAAAAAAAAAATGTAGTGCATATTAAATTACTTTGATAACAATACAGTGCGGATACATATTGCCATTGTAGTCCGTCAAAGAGGTAAGAGCAGGGTAAACAACCTAAGAATAAAATGTTCAAAAAATGATAAATAATTAGAATAACTAATAGTAATGTTATGAATGCAATGATAATAAATGTTAAGTGCAAATTACATAACTATTGTTAAAAATTAAAATCTTTTTTTTTCTTTTGCCTTTTTAGCAGCGGGGCAACATAAAATCTAATTTGAAACATCCAAGCCTTCCAACAAAAATACCAAGTGTGTGTGTGTGTTTTAATGTCCATTGAAGAAACTACTTGGTTATCAAATCAGCAATTATATATATATATATATATACGTATATATATATATCCCTGTCGGTGCACTGTGTGGAACATGATGGCATGCACGCAGATACTTGCTGTAACAAAAAATGATTTGTAAAATGTGATTAAATGCAGCCTACATGTCTTAGAAATGGCAAGGAAATAAAAAATGATATAATAATGTAGATTTATCATTGAAAAGAAATTACTTGTATTTTGTAGGTGAAACTGGGCACACATTTCACTGATATGTTTATTTATAAATATTACATATTTCACAAGTTATTTAGAAAAAAGGAAATGTAACATGAATTTTGTTCACAATAATACAATTCTATTCAACAGCAACTGCAATAACAATCAATTTTATTTTTTGTTTTGTACTTCATATCTTGTTAAAAATAAGTACAAAACAAAATAAAATAATTATCGTTGTTGCTGTTGTTGAATAGAATTTTATTATTGTAAATAAAATTAATTTGGATCTTCATGTTACATTCTCTTTTTTTAACAGGTGTAACAGGAAATCAGGTGTTATAACACAGTAATGTGTTGTATGTAACTAGATGGGTTTTTTTGTGATAATAAGGTTAATTTGGAATAGGCTTGTATATTATAGAAAAAAATTAATTCTGATCTACACGTTACATTTACTTTGTTTTTATACTCAACAAAAATATAAACGTAACACTTTTGGTTTTGCTCCCATTTTGTATGAGACAAACTCGAAAGATCTAAAACTTTTTCCACATACACAATATCACCATTTCCCTCAAATATTGTTCACAAACCAGTCGAAATCTGTGATAGTGAGCACTTCTCCTTCGCTCTGAAAGGTGCAGTTTTATCACACAGCACAATGCCACAGATGTCGCAAGATTTGAGGGAGCGTGCAATTGGCATGCTGACAGCAGGAATGTCAACCAGAGCTGTTGCTCGTGTATTGAATGTTCATTTCTCTACCATAAGCCGTCTCCAAAGGCGTTTCAGAGAATTTGGCAGTACATCCAACCAGCCTCACAACCGCAGACCACGTGTAACCACACCAGCCCAGGACCTCCACATCCAGCATGTTCACCTCCAAGATCGTCTGAGACCAGCCACTCGGACAGCTGCTGAAACAATCGGTTTGCATAACCAAAGAATGTCTGCACAAACTGTCAGAAACCGTCTCAGGGAAGCTCATCTGCATGCTCGTCATCCTCATTGGGGTCTCGACCTGACTCCAGCCCAGAGTGGGCAAATGCTCACATTCGCTGGCGTTTGGCACGTTGGAGAGGTGTTCTCTTCACGGATGATGCGAAGGAGATGTGTTGCACTGCATGAGGCAAATGGTGGTCACACCAGATACTGACTGGTATCCCCCCCAATAAAACAAAACTGCACCTTTCAGAGTGGCCTTTTATTGTGGGCAGTCTAAGGCACACCTGTGCACTAATCATGGTGTCTAATCAGCATCTTGATATGGCACACCTGTGAGGTGGGATGGATTATCTCAGCAAAGGAGAAGTGCTCACTATCACAGATTTCGACTGGTTTGTGAACAATATTTGAGGGAAATGGTGATATTGTGTATGTGGAAAAAGTTTTAGATCTTTGAGTTCATCTCATACAAAATGGGAGCAAAACCAAAAGTGTTGCATTTATATTTTTGTTGAGTGTAATTTGCAGGTGTACGAGGAAATTCGGTGTTACAACCCATTAATAATGTTATATGCCACTATATGTAGTTATTTTTGTCATAGCAGTTTTATTTAGCAAACGCTTTTTTTGTCTCTATAGTTATTAAGGACAATGTAGTTTTAAATGAAAATAAAGACAACTGATGTTGACAAACATCTGGTGCGTGACACAGTTTACGTCACATGACGCCTCTGCTGCGGTGTAGGCCCGCCCATAGACATAATGGGCCCCGCCCCCTTTACCGTCAACAACTGGATTCCAGCTATTTTCGGTCAACTAGCTTTGCTAGTTTGCTAGCTTCAAGATATCGCATTCACTAAAACGCGCCCAGACAATGTAGAAAGACATTCGAGTGTTTTCGTCCGCTTAAGTAGCACTCCAGCGAAAGCGTGTGCCGATGTGCGGTCAAAGTGCCCGGAAACAACGGACAGAGCGCCGTACATTAGCCGTCGGTGAATTCAGCTAACAGTGCTAAGCTAGCAGTGTTAGCTGACAGCTGCTGAGCATTTGACAGTTACAGGAGATTTACTTTCCGTCTACGATGTGCCGTCTCTGACAGCGGTGAGTAATGCGAGTCACTCCAGCTGGTTGGTGTTGAGTTAGGAGCTAACACACTAGCTAAAGCTAGGTTTGCTTCTAGCAGCTGCACATAGCCACGTCTGTCACCTGTCTCATGGTTCACAGAGAGGACTGCTTGTCATATTGGCGTGACCACAGTCCAGAACTAGGTCCTGGTTAACGGTGGTGAAGATTAGTGGATCACCTCGGCTGATCTTTTAACCTCACAGCCAGCTGACAGTATGATGCCGGTAAGTGCATTCAAACTGACTCACTGTGGGTTACTGTATGATTATTTGCAGAGGTGACTCCTGGGTCATGGGTGATGGCAACATGAGGGGGATCACAAGTCGGGAAAGGGTGATTACGTTTGTAGGCGTAATCATGTTAAACATTTGGCTGTTGCTTTTGATTTGGTACGGTACACAAGCCCAAAATTGCTATTAATATGAGTACACCGGAGGAGATGTGACATCCAGATGTTAGGCAGGTTAATACCAGCAGCAACCTGTATATTCCTTTGTCATTTTTATTTCAACTACCTGACATCTCGGTTCATGTGCAAACCTAACCCTAACAGGCCTCCAGAGTAACTTTTTTTCCAGTAGGAGCATTGTAGCCCCTTAAAATTTAAGAAGCACAAGGGAGAAAATTTAGTGTTGCAAACCTCTAATCATCTTGCAGTGTAATTATTCACACTTCCCCCATCTTAGCTGTATTACTGATGAATGCTTTGCAAGTTTACCTCACTAAATAAAAACTTGTAAAATTACTATAGTTTTTAAAACTGCTATACATTTATGCTTACCTTATCCTAGTCTTCCTCCTCTGTTGTGGTTGTGGCTGGTCCACAAATTGCAAATGAGTCAAGTGTAGTATGAAGGATATTCTCTCTTTATTCAAGAGCACGATCTTTCAGTTTGACAGGTTAAGTTATTAATTTTCCTCATTCTCTAAGACGTAGCCCACATCTTCTGGATTCAGATCTTTTACGGTGGTTGGATCCAGCTTTATGGCACATTACCACTTCCATTTGCTCTCGGTTGTGGATCAGACAGCACCTCATTTTTATTTCCTATGCAAATCAGTCCATTCTTGTATAAAAATCAGACTAGAACGAGGTGCCTGGGAAGCCATCTAAGCTCCTGAAAAATTTCTTGCATTGATCAATGCCGAGCAGTTTGCGGACCTCTCCCCCAACCAGGACAAAGATGAGCCACCTGGCCAGGTGTAAGCCCTGCTTTACACCGCTGTCTGTTTCATCAGTGATCCCCATGGTGCTGAAGTCTTAGCATACTCTGAGCCAAATCACAAATACCACTATTAATCTGTTCAATGGGCATTTTGTTCTGAGCATGATCAGAAACTATTGCTACACAAAATGACATTATGTTATAAAAGTTTTATTGGAATATTGTTTTCATATTGTAAAGAATGTAACTTATATACGCTTCATTAGAAACATGTTAAAACTTGAAATGGGCTTTGCCATGGCAAGATATGCAGCAATAATTTAGATATGCCACAGTGAAGAAGTTTCCAGGTGTTGTTTGTGGCAGTTTATGGCATACACTGGTGTCTGTGCAGTGGATCAGCCAAGTAAAAATTATGTCAACTACAGAAGGTACACAGTTGAAGATCTTTACTGTTTCTCCAGAATGCCAGAGGATGGATACATTTTGGTAAAGATTGTACTTCTGTTCCTCTGTTCAGGACAACATAAAGATTTATCTGGATCATGAAAAGGTGCAAACTGCTGTTTACCATGGTGTTATTTAATACGGTCTTTGCCGGGAAGAATACCTGAATGCAAGTTTACTGGAGTAGTGTTTTGTTGGAACCTCTATTGTCTTCTGTCATGCTGAGAATGCTTTGATGGATTGTGGGATAGTGATGGGAGCCCTTTTGCCTGCAGGGAAGGGAACACAAACCTGGAATGTGAGTTGGGTTTACAGAGATGGAGCAGGTTTTGTTTGATTAAAAGAGGCCATCTTAATGGAAGTGATGCCACTTCATTTGTTTTTTTTTGTTTTTTTTTTCTTTTCTCAAATGGATGTGTGACTTTGGTTACAGTGCAGTACTCATCTAACCCCCCACCCCCTTTTTTCCCATCATTGCACTCAGTTTGGCAGACAACTGCACAAATGTAACTTCAGCACCCTTTAAATGTTTCAGGAGCAACACATAGGTAACTTCCAGCAACCATCCAGTTGACAGGCCTGACTGCGCCGGTTGCCTCAGTGGACGCTCGTACCCTGTGGCACCAACAACCTATCAGAGTCAAAGAGCCAGTGGAGCAGAGAGCAGCCGCACTCTCGCTTCTCGCATGACTCCAACAGCCAATGAGACTTTTACAGAATTAGGTCCGTGTGGCTGCGTCGTGTAGCGCTCTGTTGTTAAGGAGAACGTTTGAGTGGAGTAGATTGTCAAAGGACATTAATCTCACAGTGAGCCAGGCAGAGCGTGACTTACAGGAAAGTAAATGTTGTGTCTTATTGGTGCATTTTTTCATTTTAGTGGTATATTTGTAATGGGGGGTCATCATACACAGACATAATGGTTGTGATTACAGTGTAATTGTGACAAGATTATTATTATTATTTTTTTTTTAAGTATCACTTTTGAACAGAGGAGTCAGTTGTTAATTCATTGAATGAATCAGAGCAGTTTGTCTTTCACTGGTTAAATGTTTTCAGGCAGCCTAAAGTCAAAAATAGACACGCTAAAGTGTGTTTTTTGCATTTTTAAAAAGGAAAGCCAAAACTGTAAATATTGTCTTTGCTTGGAAAATAGTTTCAATCTCTTCTGGAAATAGTCTGTATTTGCAAAGTGTAAATTACTGTTTGCTTCCAACCACACTAGACTGGACACAATAGTCCTGTCCAGCTGTGAAGGACAGGTGCTTTTCATACTTGTCCTGCAAAGATGTCCTTGGATCGAATGTTTGGTGGGTGTACTGGATATTTATACAGCAAATTAGGCAAACCTGAAGCCGGTCATATGCTACGTGGTGATATGGTACATATGTTACGTCAAGATCATAGAGTCATGCACACTGCAGCATGTAAGCGAGTAACTGCAGTGGGATTGTGTTTGTGTTGTTGAGATAAGACCACATTGCACCAACCTCCTGTGATTTGACCAGTGTCATTTTCCCATGGTGTTGCATGGATGTTATTACCAGTAAACAAGCACACGGTCATGCACGCACTACACAGTTGTATGTAACAAAGATGTAATGACTCATTTATCTGTGCCGAAGTCCAAAAAATGCATGTTTCTGGTGTTGAAACCCCAAACTGGAAGCAGCCGAAAGATAGGAAGGGGGATTAAAAGCTATGCCTTGAAATGACCCAACGTCCGAGGTGTGCCATGAAGGTGGAGTGAGCGCAGAGAGGAAAAAATTATATTACACTTAAAATGCTATTGGCTGTGGGTGAAATATAATTCATTCCGACAATTGGATTCGGTTTCATTTATTGTCTGTGACATCAGTATTTCAATAATTTTGGTGTCACATATGGCCAAGATATTTATTCTCTACCCATGAGTCTGGGCAAATTTAGTGGACAGTAAATATGCCCATGTTTGCTAATTATGTTATAAACAATGCTAATATGATTAGCTTTATTTACATGTGAAATTGTGGGCATGGGTTTTTTTGGGAGTGGGGGGCTTGTGTCAGGGAGATGTCAGTGACTGACCACAGTTTGTGTGGAGGTGGTTAATGGGCCTTTTGTATTAGCACAATAGCTTTATATTCCTTGTCATGAATTTCAGTTTGGGTCTAAAAATTCAGAGTGTGCACCTGTTTCCTCCCCATCTGTTTGTAATTCCCAGGAACTGAAAACAGTTTTTGCCTCATTTTGTTCTCAGCATGAAAAGCTGTTCTCTAATTTAGGCAACTGCACAATTCCATTTTAAGCTTGTGTACTGTTTAAGTCTAAAAAAATTATTCTGTCACAGTAGTGCTGTTTCTATTGTATTTTCTGGAATATAAGTCTGTGTAGGTTTCTGTATTATGAGCTCTTTTAATTTGGGATTTTGTTTTTGGCATTGACCATCGACATTGACTTTATGGCTGGTCTTTTCTTATTTTTCTGGTTTGAGTTTTGTCTGTATACATCAGAGGGCCTTGACCTGCCTCCCTGTCACAATGGTTACCAAACTCCTCATGTTATCAGGAAGTCATCAGGGTTTTTCTCACCAGGACTTGGTTGTAGACTTTCCTGAGCGGACTTCGACACATCCCTTTGACTGGCTCTTTCTCTCTCCCTCTGTCGCTGTTTGTCTTCATCTCTGTGTCCTCCCCCTCCCTCCCTGAAACACACATCGAGCAAGTGTTTTCCTCTGACGTCTCCGCTGCAGCACTTTTCCAGTGCACGCACCGCCGTCCGTCTTAGAGGTCTGCTCGGGATGGCATTCACGCCTACCAAAGCGGGAGCGGTATGATGAAGAGGTTTGCGACTGTAGTGCTACGCGGCCTCGTTAGCCTCTCCAAGGAGAACTCCATTCGGGCAAAGGAGCATCGTCGGCCACCAAAGGAAATCAGAAGGAAACGCAGGGCTGTCAAAAGAGCCAGGGACATGGGCAGGCACAACTTAGTGAGGGGGGTTTGTATGAGTGCAGTAGTGATTTTAAAAGCTTATTGGATTTTATCTCAAATTTCCTGCTTTGACTGTGCTGGATAGTTACTGTTGGCACAATCGTGTGTTTAAGAATGTTCATTTTAAGCGTTTTAGATTAGACTCAACCCCCCCAACTTTCAGCTTTATTGATTGGTTGATTGTATGACTTGATTGTTCAAGCAGGTGTTCTGCAAGTATTGGTGTCCATACTCTTACTGTTAGTGCTGTGGTATACCACAGAACTAAAAGTACAGCTATTTACAGTTAATTTTGTTACTGGTAATGTATTTATTTTGGGGAGATTCTTTGACAAATACGAGTTTGCTCTGTGATATTTTTGCAGAAGGCATTAAGGAGGATGTACATGTGCAAGGTTCAAAGTTTATGCAGCATTTTATGGAAACTGATAGGATGAAATCGCAGGCTTGCATGTAGGACAATTATTTTTACTTAACCTAATACTTTAGTCTTCACAGTGACTAATTTTGGCAAACCTTTTAAAACATTGCAGCTAGTGGTACTATCGATAACTGACACAGCAGACCAGTGTGAGTCTTGTCTTACATATCTTTCAGATAGCCAGCAAAATGTTCCTGTGTAATACAACCCCTGGCAAAAATTATGGAATCACCGGCCTCGGAGGATGTTCATTCAGTTGTTTAATTTTGTAGAAAAAAAGCAGATCACAGACATGACACAAAACTAAAGTCATTTCAAATGGCAACTTTCTGGCTTTAAGAAACACTATAAGAAATCAGGAAAAAAAATTGTGGCAGTCAGTAACGGTTGCTTTTTTAGACCAAGCAGAGGGAAAAAATATGGAATCACTCAATTCTGAGGAAAACATTATGGAATCATGAAAAACAAAAGAACGCTCCAACACATCACTAGTATTTTGTTGCACCACCTCTGGCTTTTATAACAGCTTGCAGTCTCTGAGGCATGGACTTAATGAGTGACAAACAGTACTCTTCATCAATCTGGCTCCAACTTTCTCTGATTGCTGTTGCCAGATCAGCTTTGCAGGTCGGAGCCTTGTCATGGACCATTTTCTTCAACTTACACCAAAGATTTTCAGTCGGAGCCTTGTCATGGACCATTTTCTTCAACTTACACCAAAGATTTTCAATTGGATTAAGATCCGGCCTATTTGCAGGCCATGACATTGACCCTATGTGTCTTTTTGCAAGGAATGTTTTCACAGTTTTTGCTCTATGGCAAGATGCATTATAATCTTGAAAAATGATTTCATCATCCCCAAACATCCTTTCAATTGTTGGGATAAGAAAAGTGTCCAAAATATCAACGTAAACTTGTGCATTTATTGATGATGTAATGACAGCCATCTCCCCAGTGCCTTTACCTGACATGCAGCCCCATATCATCAGTGACTGTGGAAATTTACATGTTCTCTTCAGGCAGTCATCTTTGTAAATCTCATTGGAATGGCACCAAACAAAAGTTCCAGCATCATCACCTTGCCCAATGCAGAGTCGAAATTCATCACTGAATATGACTTTCATCCAGTCATCCACAGTCCACGATTGCTTTTCCTTAGCCCATTGTAACCTTGTTTTCTTCTGTTTAGGTGTTAATGATGGCTTTCGTTTAGCTTTTCTGTATGTAAATCCCATTTCCTTTAGGCGGTTTCTTACAGTTCGGTCACAGACGTTGACTCCAGTTTCCTCCCATTCGTTCCTCATTTGTTTTGTTGTGCATTTTTGATTTTTGAGACATATTGCTTTAAGTTTTCTGTCTTGACGCTTTGATGTCTTCCTTGGTCTACCAGTATGTTTGCCTTTAACAACCTTCCCATGTTGTTTATATTTGGTCCAGAGTTTAGACACAGCTGACTGTGAACAACCAACATGTTTTGCAACATTGCGTGATGATTTACCCACTTTTAAGAGTTTGATAATCGTCTCCTTTGTTTCAATTGACATCTCTCGTGTTGGAGCCATGATTCATGTCAGTCCACTTGGTGCAACAGCTCTCCAAGGTGTGATCACTCCTTTTTAGATGCAGACTAACGAGCAGATCTGATTTGATGCAGGTGTTAGTTTTGGGGATGAAAATTTACAGGGTGATGCCATAATTTTTTCCTCAGAATTGAGTGAGTCCATATTTTTTTCCCTCTGCTTGGTCTAAAAAGTAACCATTACTGACTGCCACAATTTTTTTTTCTTGATTTCTTATAGTGTTTCTTAAAGCCAGAAAGTTGCCATTTGAAATGACTTTAGTTTTGTGTCATGTCTGTGATCTGCTTTTTTTCTACAAAATTAAACAACTGAATGAACATCCTCCGAGGCCGGTGATTCCATAATTTTTGCCAGGGGTTGTATATACAGATTTTATCCCGAGTTCTTCCCAGTGGAGTCTCTGGTGGCCTGTGCTTATTTGGTTTCTGGTTCCATTTTCTGCAAATTTTTTGGCACTTGAGCAAATTGAACCATGTTTGTTTGACTCTGATGCAAACATGAGCATATGTATGTACCACAGCAGTGCCTTTTGACCCTTGAGTAGCATTCTGGGAAACTTAGTTACTGCAATGTTTATGCACGTGGAGCAAACTGAAGTAATGGTCAGGTCAAGTCTGGGAGCTTGTGTTAGTATTCCATGTAGTTTTTCATGGTTTACCTGCACTGTACTGTGTTATACAATATATAACAACATAATGTCGTCACATTTGGATATGACTGGTTTAGAATATTTACAACACTTCTTTTGCTCTCATTTATTTATTTTTTTTCCCCGTCAAATGTTCTTATATCCTCAACAAAATATAAACGCAACACTTTTGATTTTGCTCCCATTTTGTATGATATGAACTCAAAGATCTAAAACTTTTTCCACATACACAATATCACCATTTCCCTCAAATATTGTTCACAAACCAGTCTAAATCTGTGATAGTGAGCACTTCTCCTTTGCTGAGATAATCCATCCCACCTCACAGGTGTGCCATATCAAGATGCTGATTAGACACCATGATTAGTGCACAGGTGTGCCTTAGACTGTCCACAATAAAAGGCCACTCTGAAAGGTGCAATTTTGTTTTATTGGGGGGGATACCAGTCAGTATCTGGTGTGACCACCATTTGCCTCATGCAGTGCAACACATCTCCTTCGCATAGAGTTGATCAGGTTGTCAATTGTGGCCTGTGGAATGTTGGTCCACTCCTCTTCAATGGCTGTACGAAGTTGCTGGATATTGGCAGGAACTGGTACACGCTGTCATATACGCCGGTCCGGAGCATCCCAAACATGCTCAATGGGTGACATGTCCGGTGAGTATGCCGGCCATGCAAGAACTGGGACATTTTCAGCTTCCAAGAATTGCGTACAGATCCTTGCAACCTGTGCACTAATCATGGTGTCTAATCAGCATCTTGATGTGGCACACCTGTGAGGTGGGATGGATTATCTCAGCAAAGGAGAAGTGCTCACTATCACAGATTTAGACTGGTTTATGAACAATATTTGAGGGAAATGGTGATATTGTGTATGTGGAAAAAGTTTTAGATCTTTGAGTTCATCTCATACAAAATGGGAGCAAAACCAAAAGTGTTGCGTTTATATTTTTGTTGAGTATATATTATGTTGCATGTTTATTATTAAGAGC
Organism: Thalassophryne amazonica; assembly: GCF_902500255.1. Classification (NCBI taxonomy): domain Eukaryota; kingdom Metazoa; phylum Chordata; class Actinopteri; order Batrachoidiformes; family Batrachoididae; genus Thalassophryne; species Thalassophryne amazonica. The sequence goes on along the minus strand of NC_047123.1, from coordinate 25,302,113 downwards.
CAATTGTATCAGATCAAAGAATGAGTCACTTCATCAGTCCGTTTACTCTTGCAATCTGAGTATCGAGAGTTGCTCGACGTCTCACCAGAATACTCGGCTTCTGAATTGACCCAAACCGACGTGGTCATGTTCAGCTGAATTAAGCTGCAATGGTTGCCAGGCAGGATCTCATTTCGAGTTTGGCTGCTGCAAAAAAATGTTGGTGAATCACACAGTGGCTTCATTAAAATGATGAGTCACTTTGTCTCAGAGACTCTCGAGGAGAGATGATCTGTAGGTACCTCATAGATTAAAGTTAGACTTTATATGACAGCGGCGCAGACACTGGTGATCATTGACCACCTACACTAGGGAGCCTGTGGAACTGTTGCATCCCAAAAGTATTAAATTGCCTGCTAAATAGTTTGAAATATCGCAGCTAATGCTTTAGAATAATTATTCATTAAGTGAGGGAAGTTATTTTGGCAACATCAGGCACTCCTTGAAAAAAACTGACTCATACCATTCTACAAATGCCGTGCAGTGGATTTAATTTGAAACTTAAAAATTAGGCCCAGATGAGGAACCCAAGGTAGATAAAACATGACTTCATTTTTAACAGCCCTTTAAAACTCTATTGTTGTTTTTTCTTTTCTTTTTTTAATCTCCATTTTGGTTCTTTGTTGCTTTACTGTGTGACCTACACATGGTCCTGTTTTTCTGTTGTGACACACAAAAGTGATGTTTGTCACATGGAATGGAAGGCAAAACTCAACCCTCCCTCAAGAGTGCTTTATGTCTGAAAAACTGGTATCATTGAAAGCAGTGTTTTCTTTAAATAAATAAATGCATCACTAAAATTACATTTATCATAGCCAGATGCTGTAAAAATTAAAGTGATCTCGTTGTTTTGTTGTTGTTGTTGTTGTTGTTGTTTTTTTTTTGTTTTTTTTACCCATTTTGCCCCACTGGCAACAATTGTTGCCGAGGTCAATCACTGTCATTTTCTACTGATAATAAAAAAATCTCAAAGGTACAAATGCACACACAATGTCAGGAGGAAAAATGATCATTGAGGTTTAAAATGGTCATAATTTAACAACGTCACTTTTATTTTCCACAATCCAGATACTGTAAAAATACAGAAATAATTATGTAATCTTTGTTGCCACTAAGGAGTCTTGAATAAGCCAAGTGAGATCAGTATTCACTTGTCCACAAATTTAGCAACTGGAGCAAAGAGCAGAGGACGGAGATGTCTCTGATAGCAGTAATATAACAATGATGACGTGGTGGCCTGAAGGTTAGATTAGCGGATTTGTGAGCAGCATATCTTGTGTTTGATTCCCCATCACTCACGCAACTCATGAAAAGTGCTCCCAGTGTACAGTTAAGCACCTTGCCATGGCAGCATGCTGGTATCGGTGCGTGTGAATGAGAGGCATCATTATAAAGCACTTCGAGCACATGCATCAGGTGGAACAGCACTATAGAAACGCAGACCATTTACTTGCATGTTGAGATGTTTTATTTATAATGTAACTATCATATGACATAAAACCACCCACTGCAGTGGAACACCATATGCAGTAAATGACATTATGCAAGACGAACTGACATTAAATGCTCTTGTTCAAACATGTTGTAGACATATAGTCATTTCCCATCACAGTTTATCTGTGAATTGATACAATGATGGAGTCTGTAACGTATACTCATTACCGGAATTCAAACGTGAGGAGGTGATGGCTACAAGAGTCTGCATCTGAGGTTGACGGTACTGTGTTTAGCTTAGCTGTTTCTTCATACGTACATTGAGTTAGACTGTGTGGAAGGTTTTGTTTGGTGTGTTCGCTGCTTGTATGACTGCAGGTTTTGCGAGTGTAGACAGAAGCCTGTGTTGCTGAGTTAACTCTGGTCTAATCTCCATATTTTGAGCCTCCTGCACAGCCCTAATCACAGTAAACGACGCAGTGGCAGGCACAGGCATGAGTCCATGAATAGCTCAAACTAGCAGACGTGGTGTCAGCACACTGGGCCTTGAACAAGGCCAGTGTGGATAACAACATTCCCTCATATCTGAGAGCTGGCAAGCTCTCCTACATGTTGTATAGCTCATTTATATTTTCCCCTTTTTTTTGATAAAATAATGTGTGTTTAACTTAATGTTACGCATTTTGCTGAACAAGCCTTTTGGTCCAACTTCCAGCAGTTGTGTCTCCTTTTTATTATGGCATATACACCTCTGAAAATTTCTGACTCAGACTAACTTTGTCTGTAGAATTCAGATGTAATCAATTCATTGTGTATATATCTCTGCCTCTAAAAGGCTCTGGAAATGGCCCAAAATTCAAAACAAAAAGCTGCCCCCCTTTGAGAGCTTCTCACTCAAAATAATATACCAGAATAAAGCACTCAGATTTATTTTTCCTCCTGTCATTTATGATGTATTCTGACACTTTTGAAGTGTGTTCAATTTTCATATGTCCTCAAAATTTACTTTTTGTGACCTCTTTAGACCATGTGAACAGTTAACTACCGTTTTCATAATTTTTTTACCAATATATTTAGATCATCTGATTACAAATTAAGAGGGGAAAGTTCACGATACACCCAACCTGATTACATTTTTGAGTTCTGCAGAAAAGGTTATTCATTGTTACAGTGTCAAAGCTGCATGTGACTTAATAAAGTGGATATGAATGTTGGAATTTGAGTCAAAAGGCCCATTCAGAGAAAGGTATAAAATTTTAATGAATAGTATATATTTAAAAAAAAATTTCCAAGGGTATCTGAGACTTTAACTTGGGTAGTTTTTTATCGATTAAGTTTTCTCCTCAATGATACAATTTATTAATTTTATATGGAATTACAATGAGGTGATCAAGTTTAGCGTATAGGCTACAACACATTTGTTTTGATTAAATTTGGGACCTAACATTAATTATCAAAATTTATTTTTTATCATTTTCAAGGAGGAAATAGAGAGGGACATGAGAAGATTAAAATTTGTTTTCCCTTTGCGCAATTTAAAGACTTGGGAATTATATTTTTCATGTTATGACTTTAAAACTACATATAATTTGTCATTCTTCGCCTCACTATTTTCCTCCCTTTTTCAGATGATATTGACAGTCTACCTCAGCAATGGGGAACAGGCTGTGACTGAGGTGCCCATCACACCAGAGACGACGTGTCGAGATGTTGTGGAGTTCTGCAAAGAGCCCGGCGAAAGTGGCTGTCACCTGGCTGAGGTCTGGCGAGGCAATGGTAAGCTGTGGTCGGATGTGTAAGGCTCTGCACACTGCACAATCTGTTGCTGGTAGGTCAGAGAAGAGTAATGCGCCTGTCACAACAATTCCATTTGTTGAAACACTTGCTGTCATCACTATTGTCCTGCTGATATCAGCGTTTTCAATGAGGGCACCATTTCTCTGTTTAAAAGATCCCAGCTGGAGGCTTTATTACCTCAAGTTATGCAGCGTGTTCCATTGGTGCCTGACAGTGCTGCTGGTTGGCCTTAAAATCCCCCCAAAAACATCTGTTTTTTTTTTTTTTTCTTCATGCTTACACAAACTAATCCACCAGTCTGTCAAGTCTTGTGGTCTGTCTAATCTTCAGTGTTTTCAACCTTATTCAGCCATGATTTTAGTTTGCACATTTATGTTTTATATTATATATTATATTATATATAATTTATCTTTCTCTGCAGAGCGTGCGATCCCATTTGAGCACATGATGTATGAACATTTGCAGAAATGGGGGCCAAGAAAACAGGAAGTGAAGTTCTTCCTCCGGCACGAGGATTCCCCAACAGAGAGCAGTGATCAGGGTGAGTACGATCATTATATCAGGGGATTCTGCCAGTAAGTGTCTGTAAGTTATCTTGTCATTTGAGGAAGAGAGCAGTAATGGCCCGTATTCTGTCATCCCTCATGAGGTATTAAATGGCATATTCTTAGCTTTCTGCTAGTCAGCACTACTTTGGAACACTGTCATTTGGCAGCCATGTCAGCGAATTTCTAAACTGTTCCTGGAAGTGATTGTCGCCACAGTCTCTGCACTTTGGTGCATATATACATGCTTATTTGTGTCCGTGTGTCTGCCCTGTTTGTAATGGTGACTCTACTTTTGCAGGGAGTCAGCAGTCTCAAGAACAGACGAATCGTAAAAGCGGAAACACCGGCGAAAAGCACAATGAGAATGGGGTGAGGCAGTTAAAATCATCTAAATATAAGAGAAAATGTCAGCAGTTTAATTTTTTCTTTCTCCTCGTGGATTAATTGGGATTTTAATAAAATATATCAACTGTAATGACTAAATATTGCTTTGCAGATTTAAAAAAATAATCATGACGTCTGCTTGCCATAAAGCAATGATTGTTTTTCCTTTTAAAAGGATTTGCGTTTTCAATACCAGGCAGTGGGCGGCGATTTCAGTCCTTTTAAACATCATACATATTTAATAAGGTTTCAATTAATCCCACCGCAATCCCTGCATATGACAATGACAGACTTATTCTACATCAGGGATTCCTGTTTTAACCTCGTTTGCTTTGTCTGTGCTACACATATTGCAGCTTGTTTGAGTGGAGGTGGGAGTGTTTTGCATAGTTTTGTTTTTTTTAAATCTTCTGCTGTTTAACTACATTCTGTGCTTATAATGGGGATTTTAAGGGTCTACACAGAGATGTAACCCATGGCCTCATGGTCACTTTAATCTGCTGCAAAGGGATAATTGTGTAAATTGCAGTTAGTCTTCATGAGATGCACTAAATGTGTTGGGATGCATCACCAAATTATGGTGCTCTGGATGTTGGCCTTCTACTTTGTACTGTACTCAGAAAGTTACAGAGAAGTCCTAAAGCCTTTCTCACACTGAAGGCATGTGCATGACCTGCTACCACTGGGGATGAGTGTAGTTAAGTGGCTAACATTTTGACAATGACAAAAACATCCGTCACACCCAGGCGACTGCCGGCAACCGTATGGTATGTGTGTGAGAAGTTATTAATAATATGTAGACGTCTTAAAGGGATCTGTAGCATTCCATAGGAAACCAGTGCTTGTGTGTGGTAGCTGTTGTGTTGTAGACAGTGATTCCCTGTCAGGTGTACTCATTGTGCAGCTTTGGCTTTAGGGCGCGTTATCTTGGAGATGTGAAGGACTCTGATAAGAGCAGCCTCCAGCATGACATCCTCTCTTCTACAGTCTGTCCCAGATTTCTCAATCAGAAATTGCTGCAGTCAAGGAATTGGAATTAATCCAACCTTAAGGGCAGTGGGAAAGGTCCAGCAGGACATTTTCTCTAATGTGCAGAAACCACGTAATACAGAAGGAAAGCAAAAAAGGCCTTTTTTAATCTAGTCGTCCTATCAAGTGTAGGTGGTTCTCCTTAACCTCTAAAGTTATAAAGCTTGTATGTTTTGAAGGTTGTTTTTTTTTTTTTTTTTTTTTATAACTGATATAGAGGATTATAGCAGTCAGTGTGTGGGGTGATGTAACAGCAATAATAAAATCCCTGTGTTGGGTTTTTGGTGGGGCGATCACCCTATGCCGGGGTCATAAAGAGCTGTGGTGTCTTTTTCTGATTAGTTGCCACGATGCATTGCTGACTGAGTGTATTCAACAAGGCTGTGCGTGCCTTCAGTTCCCCCACTCACCCTCCCCTGGCTTTAGTTGAGTCACCCTGTGTCCCTCCCCATTTTGAGTCTTTCAAGACATGCATAAATGTCTTAACAGGAGCAAAACACAAAGCAACATGAGGGAATATTCTTTTGCAGAGTGGGAACATCAAGCATGTGGAGTGTGGAGTTGGTGTCTGGTTTGTGATTGTTGTGGATTGAGAGAAGCCTAGGAAGAGCTTATGGAGTCTTGAGGTTGCTAAGTAGCGGTCCAGGTGCTTCCTGTCTTATTATGCATACGCTAAGGCAACGGCTGGTTGTCTTTGGTACTAGGTCTCTTCAGAGGATCCATGGGCGTCACTACAATGACTTTGTCTCAAATGAATGGTGACTTAGCGACACTAAGATTAGGAGTATTCCTTACATTGTGAGGGAATGTCAGCTTCAACATTCTGGACATCTGGCACGATCCAGCATGCAAGTGCCTCAGTGTTGAAGACCACAGAAACTGCAAAAGGCCATGGGATGCCCACGATTCACCAAGCTGCAGCAGATTGTTGCCTGAGTTGTTGCCATTCGGGAGCCAAGATGGTTCTGTAGTGCGATGACCTGACCTGCACTCTTGGCTTTGGGTGGATCAGTGAATGTTTTTAAAATCAAAGTTGTTGCTGCTCTTATTAGAGGCAAATTTGTGCTTTGAATCAAGCATTTTTAATTGCAATCAAGAGCAAACCGGTGGTAGAAAATGTCAGTGTGCTCATTGTCACTGTTGACCTACTTCACTGACTCCTGAGTCAAGCGAGGAGTGTTGATGTCTCAACCGCTGTGCTCCACTAAATGTCTTAAACATCCTGTCTTGTGTAGGTGGGGAATCAGCGGGTGGAGCTCACACTTTCAGAGCTGCAGGAGATGGCCACGAGGCAGCAGCAACAAATTGAGGCTCAGCAGCAGATGCTTGTTGCAAAGGTAGCGTCAAGTCCTCACAGCTTTATCGTAGTACAAATCAGCCTAACTAATGAGTGTGACAAAAGGTGCTGTTTGTTTACAGAGGGACAAAGTGTCAGATATTATGGCTGACTTCAGTCACACAAATATGTTTGGTCCACCGTCTTGAACTTTTCGGGTCAACAGCATGGGGTGCTATCGCACTGCTCATATTAAAAAAATTTGTTGGTGACTGAAGTCATTGTGTTTTTATTGTATGACTTTGCCTTACAATATAAAGCACCTTGGGGCAACTGTTTGTTGTGATTTGGCGCTATATAAATAAAATTGATTTGATTTGAAGTGGTTACAAACAGCTGTGTAAAAACTAAGCTAATGAAGCCTCGTCTGAAAATTTCTCTTTAATTAGTTCAACCCACCTGTCAGTCATTAAAGAATATCTTTAGCAATGTAAGTTTTCACACTTTTTTCTTTAGTAGAATTTATGACAAAACAGATCTCTGCATATCTGGTCACTCTTGGTGTCTTTGCAGTGCACGGACATAATCTGACCATCATGCTTGTGATGTACTGTTCGGTTGCACCCTTTATAAACCCTCAGATTAAAAGACTATTGCCTTTTTTTTTTTTTTTTTTCTGAAAAGTAAGGCTGCTTGTAGCCCTGCAGTCATTCTCAAACCTGGGCCTGTGATTTCCTATTTTAGGACATAAACTGGAACAGTTCTCAGTTGGATGTAGCGATGACGCCATCAGATGCGTTCTACAGCCTACGGACAGTATTGACACAGCACAGCATTTAATTTAGCGTGCCACAGAAGAGTTTAGCCTTGTATTAGAGATGCGGATTAGCTCTAATCTGCTGCCCTGTTATATCATGGAATGTTTTTTTTTTTTAGTTTGACATTTTTTGTAGCAGTTCGACAGATGTGTTCCTAAACGTGTGAAGAATGCTGTAAAATTCTACTGAGACTCAAATTTATCTTGAATGATGAGTTGTGGTACTCAGTAGTACCTCAGTTTAGTAATTCCTTTTAGATGTCTATAAACAAGGTTGGGTAGGATTACTTTGAAAGAATACATGTGGTTTACATATATGTATGTACACTCAACAAAAATATAAACGCAACACTTTTGGTTTTGCTCCCATTTTGTATGAGATGAACTCAAAGATCTAAAACTTTTTCCACATACACAATATCACCATTTCCCTCAAATATTGTTCACAAACCAGTCTAAATCTGTGATAGTGAGCACTTCTCCTTTGCTGAGATAATCCATCCCACCTCACAGGTGTGCCATATCAAGATGCTGATTAGACACCATGATTAGTGCACAGGTGTGCCTTAGACTGTCCACAATAAAAGGCCACTCTGAAAGGTGCAGTTTTATCACACAGCACAATGCCACAGATGTCGCAAGATTTGAGGGAGCGTGCAATTGGCATGCTGACAGCAGGAATGTCAACCAGAGCTGTTGCTCGTGTATTGAATGTTCATTTCTTTAACATAAGCCGTCTCCAAAGGCGTTTCAGAGAATTTGGCAGTACATCCAACCAGCCTCACAACCACAGACCACGTGTAACCACACCAGCCCAGGACCTCCACATCCAGCATGTTCACCTCCAAGATCGTCTGAGACCAGCCACTCGGACAGCTGCTGAAACAATCGGTTTGCATAACCAAAGAATTTCTGCACAAACTGTCAGAAACCGTCTCAGGGAAGCTCATCTGCATGCTCGTCATCCTCATCGGGGTCTCGACCTGACTCCAGTTCGTCGTCGTAACCGACTTGAGTGGGCAAATGCTCACATTCGCTGGCGTTTGGCACGTTGGAGAGGTGTTCTCTTCACGGATGATGCGAAGGAGATGTGTTGCACTGCATGAGGCAAATGGTGGTCACACCAGATACTGACTGGTATCCCCCCCAATAAAACAAAACTGCACCTTTCAGAGTGGCCTTTTATTGTGGGCAGTCTAAGGCACACCTGTGCACTAATCATGGTGTCTAATCAGCATCTTGATATGGCACACCTGTGAGGTGGGATGGATTATCTCAGCAAAGGAGAAGTGCTCACTATCACAGATTTAGACTGGTTTGTGAACAATATTTGAGGGAAATGGTGATATTGTGTATGTGGAAAAAGTTTTAGATCTTTGAGTTCATCTCATACAAAATGGGAGCAAAACCAAAAGTGTTGCGTTTATATTTTTGAGTGTACATACATTTGGATTACTTGTAATCTGACTACTTTTGGATTACATTTCAAAGTAATCCTACCCAACCCTGTCTATAAATAACTGCTGATGTTTATTTTTCTGAATGCCTACCACTAATCTCCTGTCATTATCGCTTGATACTGAATAATTGCATCATGTTTTTTAGAGACTGTGTATAAAAGATGCACTCAAATGTTATATTGTAGGATTCCGCTAGCACATTTCCTCTCTGTAAAATTCTCTAAAGGAGCAACGTTTGCGCTACCTGAAGCAGCAGGAGCGGCGTCAGCAGCAGTCCATTTCAGAAAGCGAGAAGCTGCAGCAGCTGAAAGAACGCGTGGAGAGCCAAGAGGCAAAGCTGAAGAAGATACGGGCAATGAGAGGCCAGGTGGACTACAGTAAGGTCATCAATGGCAACTTGTGTACGTATAGATAAATTCTTAAAAAAAAAAAAGAAAAAAAAAAAGACATAAGCATTCATAAATGGGATTTCATTCAGTCCTGGCCTGAGTGATTGGCACCTGGGCCTGAATTTGAAGTAGAGAATTTAAAATGTGTTCACATTTGACTGCAAATAAATCAACACAAACCTGGTGTTCACATTCAAGCATTGAGAAGCTTTGCCTTTGGATTAATTCTGGTAGTGTAACGGACCATAATCCATATATGGTGCCTAGAATTGAGCCTGGCACTTTAGTGTGTACGGTATTTTAAAATATGTAAACACTGATCGCCTTATTTTCATTATTCTTTAAGTTCTTTAATACATGGAAAGCAAAGTTATATTCCCCCAATTTTAAAATTGATTGGGTCCATAACTAAAAATCATGATCCAGTCCAAACTGAATTTTGTGATCCATGCATCTCTTGTTATTTGGCGCTCAAGAATTTTGAAAAATTAGTTCACTCATAATGTTTTTTTTAAAGCTTTCAACCTACGTTATTGTGGATGAGCTGATCTGATTTCTTCCGTCCTCATGCAGCGGCTGAAATTGAGCAAGTTAGTAGCCTGTTCCAAGAGAAACAGGCTGAGCTTCAGGCGGCCGTGCTGAGAGTTGAACAGCTCAGCCTGCAGCTGGAAGATCTGCGGCGAGGCAAGCTTAACGGCATTCAGACCAGCCTGGGAGGCCAAGTCACTGGCGCAGCAGCACTAGAGCTTCGCAAACTCTACCAGGAACTTCAGGTAGGGCACTGATCATCTCTAGTTCTTATGCTTCATAATACCATAAGAACAAATATATAAGCAGATCTGTATGCAGCCGTTTTCACGTTCATTTGTCGTTCCCAGATTCGTAACAAGTTGAACCAGGAGCAAAACAGCAAGCTGCAGCAACAGAAAGAGCTTCTTAATAAGCGCAACATGGAGGTGACGCTCATGGACAAACGCATCAGTGAGCTACGGGAGCGCCTCTACAAGAAAAAAGCTGAGGCACGTCAAAAAGAGAATCTTCCTGTAAGGCTAGGAGCACTCAACATGTCATTTACTTAGGTTATGCTAAAAAGCTTGCGGCAAAGGTGCAGTTTTTAAATGTTAAAGTTACAAGCTTGGTTTATGATGTCATAGTGGATGCTCTGCTGTCCACATGAGGTGGCAGTTGCGTTCACCTGCTGTCCAGGAGTATGACGACCTCATAAAGAAAAGCACCATTGAGGTTGAAGCTAAAAGTTTGGAAGCAAAGTTGCGAGAAAATTGTGGTGATAGAAAAAGATTTTATTAGGTATCACTTCAATGGGCAGGCAGTAACTTTTATCTCCAGCATTTTTGACTTTTTGACATTCTCACTGTCCTTCCTGTAGCTCAACAGAGCCAATGGACCACCCTCACCCCAGCCGGCTCCTGGGACTCTGGGCCGCGTGGCAGCCGTTGGACCCTACATTCAAGTCCCCGTTCCTGGTCGTCAGGAAGGGGGCTACACCATTCCACCTGATCCTCTGAAGCCTCAGACACTGGGTGTCAACAACCAAGTCAACAATTTACGCTCCAAGTCAGGTAAGCTAACCAAAAATGATCACTTTTGCGGAAGATACTAGATGATAGTTGTGTTTTTTTGTTTGTTTTTTCCAGATGAAGATAAAAGTCCACTTCCATATGAATCTTTCCTCCTCCTCCGTATTTTTCAGAGTACAAGTTTTTTTTTTTTTTTTTTTTTTTTTTTTTTTTGTATTGTCAGCTCTTTCATTTGGGATTTATGCGCATTGTTATCGTGTACTTTATATTACCGACATTTATTTTCTTTTTTTATTAGTTTATTTTGTGTAGAGCTGTGATTCCTGGGAAAGTCCTATATAAATGGTTATTGTAATTATAATCATTATTATTAATAATGAATGTGTGATTCCCCCCCAAAGAATTAGATGAAACTGAGGGCTTATATTTATATGTAGCAGCTAGCTTAGCCTAACCTAGGTATAGCTAACCTAGGTATAGGTAGGTTATAGCCATAGCTTCAAAAACAAACCCAATAAAACAGTCAGTTGTGAGATTTTCCTATCAAGCAAGAATATTTTTGTTAAGTACAACCGAAGGGATGAAAGAAGCCCACAATTGCATATTATAAGCAGAGTTGGCAACTCTGGTAGTTATAGAAAGTATCTAATCATATAACAGGTAAACTGTGGGCTCTTAGAGTGATCTGGCTTAGAAGTAAATCAGTAAATCTTATTTATATACAGTTATGAGAATACCTGACAGGAGTCGTACACCACTTTACATGTAACACCTCTTGCATGAAAACTCTTGTGACTGAAATCTTCTCAACTGTTGTCTTCTTCATACCTCACCTGACCTCTGCTTGATTTCTGTGTTTCCTTTTCTTTCCTCTTGAACCTCACTTTTGTCCCGTGTACTTTGTTGTGTATATTGTGATTCCTTCTCTTTCTCACCTCTCATGTTTCTATGCTGTCTTGTCTGTGTAATGTCTCTGTCTTACTGGGCGGTTGGGTGGGTGGGGGTGGGGCAGATGGTGTAAGAAAGCCTCCTGGCCCATGGAAGGTGTCTGATTTAGACATCGTTGTGGACCCGGTACCCCCATCCCTTCCAGAATCACACCCAGGCTCCGGAGCCTCCACGGGCTGTGACGCCACGTCTTGTGAGTGCACAGTGTTGTGTAAGAACAGTGATGGCACATTCTGAACCTCCTCTTTTGAATGTAGGGCAAAATGCTCAGCAGACACCGGAACCTAGACTCAGAGTCAGAGTCAACATGTAGCAGAGTTTGTTATGGACTAGAGACTGGGATATGCTTCATTATGTCTTGAAACCTCACTATAATCAAGTCAGTCACTGATGTTTTCAAAGCAGGTGGCAATTAATTGCTCCAAATGGCTGCAAACACACAAAATGAAATCTGGTTACACAACTGGGGAAATCTGAGAAGGATATGCACATCTGTGCCTGGTTAACTTGAAGAATCACTAATTGATTGCATCATAAAACTCTCCTGCCAGTGCCGTATTGGGACAGTTTATTGGAATTGATGGAAATTTTACATGGAGTTTTTCCCCTTGTGAATTTGTTAATAATGTCATGGTGGTGGTCTGTCATTGTGAAATATTCTGTTGCCATCTGCAGAAATGATACACTCTTTGGGCTTGATTTACTAAGACTCCATGTAATGAGTGCTAAACTGCATGGGCTTTCCAACATTTTGCATGTTTGGGTGGGGAATATTTTTCTGGTGATTTATTAAGAATAGTTGCGCAGCAGTATGTAAATGAGGATTTTGCATGTGTTTATGATCATCGGCACAAAATGAAATTCAGCAGTATGTAAATGAGGATTTTGCATGTGTTCATGATCATCGGCACAAAATGAAATTCAATCGGCCACTGTGTTCCATTGCACACAAACTGTACTGCATAACTGAGTTCATGCACTGGCAATTTAAAAAGGGGGAAACCCCCCCCCCCCCCCTGCTGTTTCAGATATTGACTTTTGTTACATTGACTGAAAAGGGGGAAACCCCCCCCCCCCCCCTGCTGTTTCAGATATTGACTTTTTGTTACATTGACTGTATTTAAACAGACTGGTGGATAATTATGCCGTGTTCTGCCAGTGGAACGCACAGAGAATTATTTTCTGTCCTCTGGAATTTGATTTCAGGTTTCTTTTCATTCGGTGCACCACAAACTATCACACATTTCACATTAGAGAAGCAGATTTTTATGCTAGTTTTCATGAAATTTATTGCAGATTTCATGTGAAAGTGACTTGAAAGTACATCAGTGACAGTCATGATCAGAAGTTGCACTAAAATGTAATTTTTGCTTAGCACACTGTGGTCCACCTGTTATACTTGGAGACATTTGTTCTTAATGAAATAAGCACAGACTAAACAATAACTTTTTAAATATACCTTTTTACAGTGAAAATGTGTGTGTGTTTTCAATGAGAAGTCTGTCAAGTGCAATAAGTTGACAACCAAGTTTCAAACTCGCAAGAACGCACTCAATTTCCTTTTGTTCTTGGTAAATCTCATTGCATGTGCAAACCTCACCTATTTGCATGTTCAACACCCACAGTTTTGTGCACTTGGGTGGACACACCCAAATTGCATATTTCTTAATTCAAGCTTGTTAAATGGACAAACCGTGCTATTTTTGGATATTGGAAAGATGCAGTCCTCAGTTTGTACTGCTAGTAAGTCAGCATGAATTCTTATTTATTAATTAATTTATTTATTTATTGCAAGTGCTACAGTGTTTGTGCACATCTGTACACATGGAGTAAATCAGGGCTGAGGTCACAATCCATGTAAAAAAATACTGAGCCCCGTTGATCCCGTGTGTGCTTGTCTGTGCACACATTTGTACACTTCAGAGAAGGTTCAGTGAGTTGACTGCCTCAAATTTACTCATGCAAAGCCTTCCTAAACATTTGGACTATCATCTAATCGCATAACATTCCAAACCCACCTAATGTGTACATACATTCTCACCGATCCCAAGGTCCTGTTGGAAATCAGACACTTTATATGCGCAAGAAATTAAACTTGCTCATGTGAAAGTGTAATTTGAGTCACTATTACTGGTATAAAACCTAGTGTGTAATGGTACAGAGCTCATGGTCCACTCACTGTATGTTTGGTGCAATTTAAATGAAAACAAATTGACTTTAGAGTGCTTTATGGATGAAATTTTACAATAGCCTTAATAATTTAGGCCTTTTATCAAGCGGATTTTGATGTACAGTTTTACACTTGCAAATCCTTACAAAACAAATGCCTGCAGCTGACTCAGGCCAATAGAGGGCAGCACTTTCTATCTTGTGTTAAGTTCTGAAGTTAGCTCATTTGGACACCTTTGTTATTGACACAGTTCTAAATCGAACAGAGGCACTTGGCTTCCTTCTTGATGAACTGTGGAAGTTTTTTTATTTTTTTTTATTTAGAGACTTCATGTACCTGACGATGACTGTCATTGCTATATTTAGAATTTTATACAAATGAGAGCGCAGCTGCTTTATGGAACAGCACTTTAGCTTAAAGCAAGGGTCACCAATCCTACTCCTGGAGATCTCCTGACCTGCATGAGTTCAGCTTTCCATCCTCCACCCAGGGCTAATTAACTGTAAGGTTTGCTCAGCCAATCAAGAGCGAGGAAACGCAAGACTTCACTGATCTCCCATGATTGCAGCAGATACTTATGGGCAATATGGAGGGCACGTGATCTCCAGGAGCAGGGTTGGTGACCCCTGGATGAAACGATTGTCTGCACATGTTCAAAATTAATATACAGATCAATTGTCTTCCAATGAGGTGCATAGCAGCAAGCTTTTGGACTGTGAAATACTGTACCAGTGGTTGATGTTGCACCCTTTGCAGTTGACAGTCCCAGCAGGACTCAGTGTTACTTAGGGCTGCAACTAACAGTTAATGCACGATCAATTAATCAATTTGGGAGTTCTTAAATTGTCATTTAGTCTATCAGAAAAAGCCATTTACTGTTCTTTTTTTTTCCCCCCGCCATCAAATGATTGGGTAACTAGTGCCAAGTTTATTGCCATTATGACGCAATTCATTTTTAAAATCAATTTAGCGTACCCTTTCCTCTTATTTTCCTTTTTTGTTGTACATTCCTTCTTTTCACCCTGTCTCTGTGTCGTTAACTTTTTTCCATCTTGCCCACACGCTTTAAATAAAAATAAATAAATCTGTTTTAACATTAAGTTGTAGTGGCAGTTCTTCACCTTGACACACAAGGTATTTTTTCTTGTGCAAAAACTTACTTTGTTGTATTTGTGCTTTAGCTAGTGACACTGGTTGGCCTACTGTAGGCAAGAACAGCACATCCCTGAAGCCCCCTGAGAGAAGAGACTCAGGAACTGATAGCCAAGGCAAGAACCCTCCCTCAGGCTCCCCTATTACACAGAGTGCAGACAAGGTCAGTTCCACTCCTTTTTTCCCTCCCATTCCCTTGTTTCTGTGATTGTTTACCCTCTGGTGGAAGTTCTACTCAGAAAACTAAATAAATGCTTTTCTATTTGCACCTCCATCTTATTCCGAGAAATGTCTTTTCTTTAACTGTGTCTTCAAAGGATGCAAAGTTTGTTTCAAGCTTGAAGTGTTTTTAATGTTTCTTTGTGTTACACATTTTCATGCTTGGCCAAAGGCACTGGACTCCAAAATGGCAGTTTCCTCCCCTGCCATCTCCAAGCCACAGCCGCCTCCCTATGGCTCCCACCTCATATCTGCACACTCAGGCAGCTCCTTGGAGCACCGTAAAGATGCACCGCCTCCTCGTCCCCTTCCAACCCCCCCAGCCCTTGCTTGGCCTCGCGTCACACTTCCCACAGGTTCGTCCTCCCAGCAGATCCAGCAGCGTATCTCAGTGCCACCGAGTCCCACTTTCCAGCCGAACATGCCCATTTTTCCTCCTGGGCCAGGTGAGCGACTGGATCCTCCACCAGCTGTGGCAATACGTCCGTTCATTCCAGACAGAGGGTCACGACCTCAATCACCTCGCAAGGGCCCAGCCACTATGAACTCCAGCTCCATTTATCACATGTACCTCCAGCAGGTGGCACCAAAGAGCCAGCCACTAAAGCCCACTCTCAAAGCAGGTCAGCCCCAGCCTTCAAGAGGTTTATCATATTTCAATACAGGACATGTGCCGTTACAACGGATCTGAATAATTGCTTAGTCAATGCTTGGTAAGAAATTTTCTTTATACTGAGGCCTGATATTTGTTCTCACAATGTCGATTTGTCCACAGTATATGGGAAACCTGTACTCCCTTCCAGCTCGACACCCCCCTCGCCCCTGCCGTTCGTCCAGACAGGCGCAGCATTCCCATTGCTCCAACACCAACACAGTGGTGAAGATACCTTGGACGGTGACCTGGATGATCAGGAGGGCTTCCAGCACCTGGAGCCCTCAGCACCCCCTCCCAGTGTGGAGAATATTCCACGACCTCTCAGCCCTACTAAGCTAACGCCCATGGTTCACTCTCCACTGCGCTACCAAAGTGATGCCGACCTTGAGGTGCTCCGCAAAAAGTTGGCCAATGCTCCAAGACCGCTCAAGAAACGCAGCTCCATTACAGAGCCAGAGGGCCCCAGTGGGCCTAACATCCAGAAGCTTTTATACCAGAGATTCAACAGTCTCGCAGGAGGAATAGAGGGGAATGGTGTCGGTGGGTCAGGAGGTAGCAATGGCTCAGCCAATGGAATGCCATTTTATCAGCCAGCTCATTCACCAGCATATCTGGGTGGTGAGTCTGTTGCTGACACAGACAATGGAAACCTCCCCTCTGAGATGGGGCTCCCACCACCACCTGGTGCAGAGGAGCTGGGATCTAAAGGTTCACCTCCACTCACAGATGCTAATGACAACCAGCCACTGCCGCCACCACCAGAAGGACTCGAGGACCCATCTGACCAGGATGGACCAGAGGATGACAACAACAACAAATTAGGTGGCTCCGAAGCTTCGCTTCCCAGCGCTGTGTTGGAGGTCCGCACTCCAGAAGACAGTGGCATGATGGCCTCACAGCTCCTGGTGAGAACATTGCATACTGACTGCTTCCAGAGGATCTAAATGTGATTTCAAGAAATGAATGTAGTTTATCACTTTATATCTGTTATAGGAGAAGCGTACAAATCTGAAGAAGCTCAACTCTGAGCGCACTGGCCACAGCTTCAGGGTAAAGTTCAACCCTCTGGCCCTGCTGCTGGATGCCTCATTGGAAGGAGAGTTTGACCTGGTCCAGAGGATCATCTACGAGGTGTGTTGTATTTGAATGCACGTGTGTGGGCATGCTTCTGCATGGAGGATGAATACTCCTCTCATCTGGAGCTTTATTATTCCCAGGTTGATAATCCAAGCACTCCAAACGATGAGGGCATCACGCCTCTCCACAACGCCGTATGTGCAGGACATCACCACATTGTCAAGTTCCTGCTCGACTTTGGCGTAAATGTCAATGCTGCAGACAGCGATGGATGGTGAGTCCCAGCTCGCATGAAGAGATTAATTTACGCAGAGTTTTAGTTTTACTGTGCATGATTTGCCTTTCTATGTTTTTTTGTTTTTTTTTGCGTGTGTATTTGTTGAGTAGGACTCCTCTTCACTGTGCTGCCTCGTGCAATAGCGTTCACCTTTGCAAGTTACTGGTCGAGTCTGGAGCAGCCATTTTTGCCAGCACTATTAGTGATGTGGAAACGGCTGCAGATAAATGCGAGGAAATGGAGGAGGGTTATATTCAGTGCTCTCAGTTCTTATACGGTGAGTGTCAGCTATCAGTCCGTGCACAAATGTCATTTTAATTATTCTGTGTTTGTCAGGCAGCCAGTTTTCTCTGTGTATGTCGGATCCTATTAGATCTCAGAAGCTAAGCAGACTAGGTCCGAATTAATACTTGGCTGGGAAACTGCAAAGGAAGACCATCGGGTTGATTGTGTTTCTCTGGGTAGAAGTGGAGTTAAATCAGGAACAGCATCCTGTGTAAAACTTATGCCAGATACTCATGCAGCTATATACTGGAATTTGCTTTCAGAAATAAGGGAAACAAAATTAAATAAAAAGAGACATTCAGAGTGCAAGTCCAACACCTTACAACTTGGACACCAGGTCATGTAAAAAAAAAAAAAAAAAAAAAAAAGTGATTCAGTGACACCATAGTATATGGTTCTGTGTGACCTTAACATTTGATCAAATCTGTCCAAAAAAAAAAATTTAATGCCTGACAAACATACAACCATTCCACCATGTTAAACCATGTTGCTTCTCGACTGTTTGAGTTACATTTATGACCTTGAGTTTGACTTTTCATGATCAGCCAACGTCAAATGTCATGTAACCAAAAAGAAAGGTGACCTGTGACTTCGTATTACTGTTTTAGATTAGATTAGACAGAACTTTGACCCTTGGAAAGACTTCCTTAGGGAAATTGAGGTTCCAGTAGCATTGTATAGAAGCACACAGGGTAAGAAGCACACAGAATATCAAAAGTGAAAGTTGTTGTTGCTCATTCGGCTGCTCCCAGTTTTGCTCTGGGTCGCCACAGTGGATACAGCCAGATCCGCATTGGTAATTGGCACAAGTTTTACGCCGGATGCCCTTGCTGACGCAACTCCACTTTTACCTGGAGAAACACACACAGCCGCTGGTGTTCCAAAGAGGTCTCCCATCCAAGTACTAACCAGATCCTGCTCTGCTTAGCTTCTGAGATCTGACGGGATCAGGCTGACACAGAGCAGACCGGTTAAAAGTAATAATAACCATAGCTGTATCTTTAACCATTTCCCCAGAGAAGCCATTTTACAAGCATTGGGACCAAATTTTGTCTTTGGCCTGTGAATTTGATTTTTATTCAGTTTTTCTTCACAAACAAAATCACTGGTTTGTTCAAATGGAATCAAAACTCTTAGTAATGTGGAGAATCACCAATAGATGTCGTCTTAACCTATAAAACCCATGGGTACTGGCTTCCAAAGGTCTAGATGACACTCCAGGCAGACGTTGGTGGCACAAGGCAAATGGTAATGAGCATTGAGGAGATCAGTCATGTGAGCACACCACCCTGACCTATTTTGACGTTCCTTGTGAAAGGTGTGCAAGAGAAGCTGGGTTTAATGAACAAGGGGACAGTGTACGCTCTGTGGGATTACGAAGCTCAGAATGCTGATGAGCTGTCTTTCCACGAGGGGGACGCCATCACCATTCTACGGGGACAGGACGACAGTGAAACAGACTGGTGGTGGGCACGACTTGAAGACAACGAGGGCTACGTGCCACGCAACTTGCTGGGGGTAATGATAAATGAATAAATAAATGAAATCCACAAACACTTTAGCTCTTTAGTCTCAAGCATGCAAGTGGAGTTGAAGAAGTTTTTACCTTAAACGTTTCTCTTTTAATGTCTAATTCACCTGCAGCTCTATCCGAGGATCAAGCCTCGTCAGCGCTCCCTAGCATAGCGGTACCCGCTGCTGATTTTTGTTAACAGCTGCACTACTGACAAACGGAGAGCCGAGAACAAAGGAGCCTGGCGCTCAGTCTTCTCCCAGACACCACAACCTCCCCAGCTATGTGCTTCTCGCCAACACAGAAACATCTCATACACAAACACTCCAAACACATCCCTCTTTTAAATCACTCCATCCTGAAGTCTCATCTTTCATCATATTCCTCTGTGACTGTGCCACTTTGATTTATTTTTTTACCCCTCCTCAGTCAGCCTTGTATCAAACGTCAAAGAAAAATAAAACACCATTGTCTCAGTATTTCTTGAGGTGTAAACACGGCTTCAGTAATCTCATTCTCACATGAAGCCTACGTTTATATTTACATGACACTACTATGTGGAAGGGTGACAAGTTCTGGATATTTGTCAGAGAAATAATTTGTTGAAGGCATTTAAAGAAACTGCCAACTGGTAACTTTTCTGTACCAGGCACGTCTGTTCATTTTCTCTTATCTAACCACCAAATTAGTGTGGAGTCGATTCTTTGAACAGGTTCCCCTCAGAACCCGCCTGAATTATAGAGGTCCGGCAAAAGATAAAATGTAACATGAGATTATTACACGAATGTTATGTGTAATGATTAATTCATCATAAAATGGGATTTTGAAGTTCTTCAAAATGTTTGTATTGGTCCGAGGATAATTTTAGAAGATTAAATTGAAAAGGCTGTTTATCACCAGTATTGGTTCAAGCTATAGAAACAAAAATCCTTGGTCCATTTCAGCTAACGAGCTAATGCAGAATTTTAGCATAGTGAGGTAAAAAGTCCAATTTATTTAACTTTATTTTTAAAAGACTTTTGCATTCCAGTTCTGTCAGTTCAAAATGGATCCAAGAGTATTATGATACTAAACTGTAATTTACTGTTAAGCACAATGATTTTGTTTCCTTTTGCAATTTCATTAAGCAGGTCTCTCACCTGGCTGAACTTGGCACTGAATAGTCCCAAGTCGCTTCTCGGCAAATCTTGAAAATAGAGTACTTCATGGGGAGCTCCGTATACTGCTTGGTATAGCTCAACACTGCCGGAAAAATTGGTTAAACTTGTACAGGTGTCGCCGACCGAACAGTCCCCCCAAAAATCTGTCCCCCCGATGACGCGGTTTGCGGATTAACACCTCGTTTCTGCTTCAGACTGCACTCCAGTCATCATCTATCTCAGCGACAGATATCTGAAGCTTTTGTACAACAATCATTTCCACATAAATTCAGCATTATTTCATCATAAAAGGCAGCGGAGTGATCACAGCCCAGTGGCTAAACGAGCTGCCAGCTGATGCCTTCACTGTGCTTCGGACATTTCAAAGCGTCACGGAATTTTGCCTCATTTCTGCTTAAAACGGCCTCATTTCTGGGTAAAACAGACTTTAGAATGATTTAAGAGGTTTTACCTTTATCATCTGATGGTTAATAATCCCATTAATCCATTTGTTTGCTTTGGGTGAAGAGACTCCGTCTCAGACGTGCTGCTGTGATCTGAAATGAAGCATGTGCAGAAGCAAAAGGTGGACTGATTTTTAGGGTCGGACCATTCGGTCTACGACACTGGCTGTGAATGTGTTGAAATAAAATTTGCGAAATTGGTCAAACTCTGAACTAACTCTATCTGCTTTAACCTTATAGTCATGTTGTGTAGCTCGGATTAACTTCAGCACAACTCTGCATCCAGTTTTTGGGATCCAGTTGTCTAAAGGTGTACTGCGTTTACCCCCAAACTATCCCAACTTGTGCCGAGTTCTGCAGACTACTATAATGCCCATGTTTTGCTGGACTTGTATACAAGTTGTTAGTTGCTACTTGGGAAGCATTTTGCGTCAAACTTGGCCAGGTTGAGGGTTTGTTTTTTAAAATACCAGTCAAGGTATTTACAGTAGCAATGGTTTTTAACTTGCTCATTTCAAGTATCCATCATTGCATCAATGCTGTTTTTATAAGATGTGTTCTGTATTCTGACGAGGGAAGCAGGCTCATTATAACTGGAAAGACTTTAATGCTGCTCTTCTGATAAACAAGACATCCATCTAACTGCATACCACGGTAGATTTATTTTGTTCCCCCCAAACATTTTGTTGTGGATGTGAGAAACCCCATCTGACACTTGAAGCACTTTTCTCAGGACCAACATGGTGCTGCTGACACTGTTCCACCACTCGACTCGTGATCGTATTTCAGTTTTCACTTATAGCCAGTCAAACATTTAGACAAACGTAAACATGATCAATTCATCCTCACAGATCGATAGCTGAAGAAAAACAAAGTCTGAAAGAAGTTTAAATGTGCTTCAGACAATCCTGACCTTACCCAGTTGTCTTCCTTCTTCCTGTCCCAACTTCAGGTATGTGCCACGTCGGTAACACTAACACACGTGTTAACTACCCCGTCACTGAACAACTCTACAGACCTATGAACCTTGAATGAATATTATGCCAAGTGTGTAAGTTGCCCGGCCTTTATCATGGCTCAAACTTGTACACAGTGTGAGGAAATGTTATATATCTGTGTGCTGTATGGACAAGTGGGTTTTCTCTATTAAAAAGAAAGCTGTACTCACATGAATTTCTGTAAATGTGAACAATAAAATAAGCTATGGCATGACATGTTTTGTATTTATGAAATGATTCTAATGTCGCTAGCAAATCAACTATGCTGGGTTCTAAGATTTCTATCCTCTTAATTCATAAAACCTGGAAGTGTACTGTCTTATGATGCTTATTTCAACTTGTAACAAGACTTTAATATGAAATTGAAATATATATGCAGTTACAGTGTAAATCACTAGGTGGCAGTTGAAGCTATCTTCAACTTTGGAGAACAATTTTTTTTTTTTTTTTTTTTTTTTTTTTTATCCCTCCAACTCCGACGCTAGAGTTCTTACTGGGTGCTAACCTTGCTTTGGTTAATCTGTCCAGGTTATACTGTCTGAGACAGATTTCTCAGTAATCCTACTGGAAATCCAGAGACCACAAATGATCAATTTTGTTTTTTCTTTTTTTTTTTCTTCAGTAAAATTACCAGAGTTTTTCCATGCCTTGATATAAATTTGAACTTATTTAAAGGGATCATATTGTGCAAAATTAGTGCGCTAGCTTTTAGTTTCATATCCTTGGGGTTTCACAGTACCATCCCAAAATTATATTATGGCAACAATTCCTGAAATGAACAGACTAATTTTAGATTTCTGTGTCTTATGTCACCTACTTTAAAAGTTTTACAACCAATATCTTAAATTGGACCAAAGCCAATCTTTTTGTGTTGTGCACCCAATCTGACTGACAGCCACTTCCAGAAAAGTACTGCAAGCTTATGTTGGAATAATGTTCTAAGCATAGACTGTATATGAGGCTCTAAGGTGAGATTTCAGCTGTCCAGCGACCTCACACATAACTTTCTTGGAAATGTCTTTGGGTTAGCACTGAGGGTTAATGCCTTTGAAACATATCTCACAGAATGCTTCCAATATGGTCCAACTTGCAAAACCAATCGCTTTGGGATTTGCAAATTCCTTCAAGCTGTGCACAGAATTGGAATTTGGGCAGTATTAACGCAATGTTTGTAAAAAATAAACTGTAGGTTAAAACCTTATTTTGTACAATGTGACCCCTTTAAAATACAACAAAGGTAGCAGTATTGAAAATGCATGTTGTATTGTAAAAGTTTGGAAGATGGAATTATTGAAGATTTTAAATTATTTGTATTCTACATCAATGCCCCTCTTTGTATCTGGTGTAATTATGTAAATCTAAACTTTAAGCCGGGCTGGAAGGGACTCTTAGATATTAATAACCGCTTTATGTAATATAGCAAAGCCAATTAAACTTTATGCAACAGGCGATTACAACCAGAAAGCATTGTGGGGAAAGCTGCGATTAAATGAAGTAATATTTGACTATAAATGTTAGTGATGTGCGCTTGGATTTTAGTGTGTTTTGGTTAATTTATTTTACTACAACAGCATTAAGTGTTGAATAAATGAACTGCGCATGCGCAGTAGCTGCGGTGACGTCACAGGCATCCCGGTCCGACCGGTCGGGTGATTGTCTGTTTTGGACTTTGTTTGATGCGGCGTTTCGTTTTTATTAATTGTTATTATTAACTTAACCTGTTTAATGAAGTCGTCCAGTGGTTTAACGAGGAAAATGTTCAGCGCGACGAGGTAAGAGTTTTTTTTGTTTGTTTTTTTTTTACCTGGCCCGGAGTTGAATTGTTTAATGTAGCCGGTGGTTAGCCAAACCGGTGCGAGCGAAGCTGTAGCCAGTTTATTTCACAAAGCTTCAGCTTCATTAAGCGAAACCTGCTCCGTACCGGAGCCGACACTTTGGGCTCAGGTGACGTTTGCATTTTGTTTTCCAGCTCAGTCTGTGGGATAAAATAACCTGTCCACCGAGCGAACTGAGCTTCAGCAGTCCAAAGTTTTGTTTCCCTTATCATTCTTATCACTTCCAGATGATGTCATGTGTTTTCTATTCTTTCAGGGTTGTTGGCTCCTGAGCAGTGGTCTCACTAAACCTATTTTTTAGTCGCTTCAGGTCTTCACATTGGCCAGACATTCCCCATGCAGGTTTTTGGATTAATTATACAGTCATGATTTTTGTGTTGTAGATTGTTTTATAAACCATTCTCGATTTAATTGGATGTATGTAATTGACCCTTGGCACTCAACCAGATTCTTTAGACAGATGCCAATATCTATGCAGGAGAATGAAAGTCAAAGTCTTTCGGATCCTGGTACTGTGAAAATTGGATGCAAATCAATGACTTAAGACAACCACTAGATGTCTTTGGTGCTAGGTCTCTTCGGAGAATCCTTGGGTACCAGTTGGACTAACTTTGTGTCAAGGGAGACTTAGACGATGGATATCACTTGTATTGCGAGGGAATGTCAGCTATGACATTTTGGCCATGTGGCCCATTTCTCTTGGCATGATCCAATGCACAAGTGCTGCATTGTTGAAGGCCCCAGCAGCTGGAGAAAGCCAAGGGGATGCCCATTTTTAACCATGCTGTAGCAGATAAATGGTTACTTTTAAGAGGAGATAATGAACCAGTTGCCTGCCATGGGGATTGCTATCCAAGAAGAAAGTTAGTCTTGGAGTGGGCTAGGTGTGGGAAGGCGCAGCACCAGCACGCTCCCTGACTGATGATCAAGGAAGTAATTTGGACAGTTCTGTGTAAACGTGTGGTGTTGAAGTTACATGTAGCTTGAAATAACTTTTTGTTTGATTCATTTCCAAAGCCTCTGCCTGGTGGCGCCATAGCTTGTCTCTTCAATTTAGCATTTTTTGTGACTTGTTATTGACATATTGCAAACAGCATTTCATCTGGGTTAAAGGTCAAATGTGTGTTTCTGATTGTTTTCAGGGATAGTGTTCAATAGATAATGTGCAGGTGATGCCACAGATCACGTGATATGTGCTTATGCAGCCATATTGGACAACAACTTGAACCTTATGTTTAGAAGGTGTGCTCTTTCACTTTATGTCTACGCAAATTGTACCAACATGGTGTTTTATTGCTATGCTTAAGATTGCATCAAAAGAAGGGCTCCAGGGTACATTTTTATTGTTTTCCCGCTGATAGAGTGGTGTGAAAAGTGACCGTTTTAAAGTTCTGTTGTGTTTTTATGCAGTTTCTCTGGATTATGCTTTTTCTGTATTAATTTGTCCCTCAATGAGCTCTTCTTTCTACAGTCATCAATCTCCAAACCAAAGGTAAGGTGTACACTTCTTGAATTGTGGGTCATTTGAGCATCTTTGTAGTTTTTTCATTCCATGTTGTGAAGTTGGTCATATTTGCAGACTTTTCTGATAAATGTATTTGATCCATGATCGAAATGTAATCGGCAGGCACACTGCAAAAACTTTTAAAATATGACTAGAGAGGAATGAGTGAAAACGTAAAAATGACAAATCACAGCCTTTGCAGTGTCTGATTTAGCAGGTGCATGTCAAACTGCGGGTCCCATGTCTGAGCACAGTTTGGAAAAAAAATAAATGGCCAGGCTTTTAATCACAGAAATACAGTGCACACTTTATTTGGAATCAGTGAGAGTCAGTGCTGAACTTTAATTTCATACCTCCGTTACTGGGCACGTCCAGACTGCTTTGTCCGGTACATGGGAGGGGTTTTGAATGGAAATGCATTGCAGTCGGACAGGACGTTTTGTCCGATGTGAGTGAAAATCCATTATATACGGTGTTTATTACTTACATGGAAAACCATACAAAACATTGGGACTTTTGTTTTTGTCCTGTGAGTTCAAATATCCAGTTTATACAATGATGTTTTAGGCAAGTTTTGCTGTGCTTACTTTGCTTTTATTACTGAGATGTCATCAGTAACCCAACTGATGACCACATTCTGCACCCATCCACCTGCAAAGAAGCTGTAGACATCCAAACATTTATGTCTTCAGGTCTTCTCCTGTGTACGGTGATGGAGTGTTAATAAAGTAGTTGAGAATGTCTGGATTCTGTTCAGAATCGATAAAACTGGTGAACTTCTCGAGAGAAATATTGTTGGGTTTCATGTTGATTC
The DNA here is from genome assembly GCF_902500255.1 of Thalassophryne amazonica. Taxonomy (NCBI): domain Eukaryota; kingdom Metazoa; phylum Chordata; class Actinopteri; order Batrachoidiformes; family Batrachoididae; genus Thalassophryne; species Thalassophryne amazonica. The sequence goes on along the minus strand of NC_047123.1, from coordinate 25,276,352 downwards.
TCTGTATTGTCTCTAAATACCTCTTCTGATCTTCAGGATAGAGCGCTTTAGCAATATTGGACAAATTAGCTTGGCCATCCACTGACAATCCAGCATCAACCAAGCTGTGGTGTACACAGAGCTTGCCATCCAATATGGCTGCGTACACAAAGCCGCATGTTGCGTGTGACATCAGTGCGCATGGTCTATTGGATCACATAGAAGGTTGGGTTCTGTGTCTAATTGAAGCCTAAAATCCTTTATTTGACCTCAGTATTTGTGGAGGGCTAAGTAGTAGGTGCATTTTTTTTCTTTGCTACCAACATAACATAATTGTTTCTCGCTTGCAAATAATTTCATTCCAAAACTGTATGACCAGTGGACCCTAGGATATGGCAGGATGTCTACAAATGGACAGAACATACCATACTGTACATAATTTAAAACAAGTGCTTGCATCAAATTTAATCCATTTTTCCTCATTATGCCATTTTAATTTGGAGACCTGCGAGATTGACATGTCTTGTGTTTGAGTTATTGAGTTAACAAACTGGAGGAGCTGGCATTATCACTCTAATCATTCACTGCAGTTTGATACACACTTAGGCTTTTGCCAAAGCTACAATTGCACGGCATTTATATGAACTCACGATTTATGTAAAATTGAAAAAAGCTGATGAGTCATATATTTGATGAAACCTCATCAATGTTAATGTAATTTTATGATTTGCTAATGAATAGAAATATTTAATTTCCTACAGTTACACTGTGTGTTCAATGACCAGAAAAATAGATTTTTATCACAATTTGCAGTTCTGTCACATTGTGTTTGCGTTGCATTTCACAGTGAGATGTCAGTTTTTCTGGACACTGAGTGTGTAATCATTGTAGTGTTCGGCTGTTGGGGACTTATCACAGAAAGGCTTGCATTCCGGAGAATTAAAAAGCTCTAAATCACTGGGGCCTGTGTGTGCTTGTAAATGGCTGCTGCCTTATGCGAGAGCTTAGCATGGTGTGATCTGCAGGCATGTTTTCACTGCAAACATGGCAGAAGCCTGACATGGTGCACTATGCTGTTATTTTGTCCACACTTTTAATACTCAGACAGGGAGTTGGCTGGCAACTGATCAGCACTGACAGGCCCTGACATTTAAATTACACATCTTGTTTTGCCCCAGTAAGCACATTGCACATGGTTAAACTCTTGAAACTGCATGCAGGAAAGTTTATAGCTCATATATATTTTTTTATTATTATTATTTGTTTGTTGTTGTGTTTTTTTTGTTTTGTTTTTTTGTGAAATGGAATACCTTTTGAGTTTTGGTTGGCCAGTCAGACACAACAAGTAAGTTGAAGATGTCACCTTGTCCTGCGAAAATCAAACCATTTCCCAAAATGAACTATTTCCTGATGTTTTATAGTCTAAACGATGGTTTGATGACCTCCGTCCATCACATGAACATTTTTGAGTAAATGTGGCAGATTTCAGCAGATGGTGTTCAAGATGGGGAAGGATGGATGTTTTTACACAGATGGTTGAGAGTTTCTTTTGTTGTTCTTTTTTTTTCTTTTTTTTTTACAAAGGGAGATTCACACTAAACTATGGTATGAAGAAAATGAGACTTGCAGCATGACTCAAGGAAACTCTGCCACTAGTTGCTTCTTCGTTTTGACATCACAGTCATTTATGGGCATTAGTATAACAAGCTCACCACAAGAAGCGGCATAAAACCTTCCACTTAAGAATGAATAAATGATTCATTGATACAATTGTCTCAGAATCATTTGCACTCCTGTAACATCGCTGTGACCCTTTGATAAATTTAAATTGAGTGAAAACACAACTGTCTTGGCAGATAAAAGGAGGCAAAGCCGCACATCATCACAAGGAAGAAGGCACAACCTGAGTGTTTCAGGAATTTTAATGACGAAATGTTTAGTCGTTTATTTTCTGTTGATTGCTCGATTAGATGACTATCTGACCTGCCATCTGGAATTGCTCTGTGTCCTTTCCTCAATATAGATGACATTCACCTTTGACAGCAGAAGCTGGAAGATCTGTAATGCCCAAAAATAACAAATAAAATCATATATCCAAGAAATGTTCCCACATTTGCTAAATAAAATTGCTAAAGAAGTTGCTAAATAAAATGGATGTTATATTTCTCAAGGTATTATTACAGAGATAAACCCTTCCTTGTAGGCTAAAATCTGATCCCCATGTGCCAGTTGGAGAGGAAATCATAATTAATCTCACAATAGTTTAGAAGCAGTGCTGTTTATATGTCCTTGATTTTCTGTCAACTCATAAAATGCTTCAGAAGCTCTCTTGAGGAGCTGGGTTAATGAGTGTTAGGTTTCACAGGCCTGGAATTACAGTGAGGAGGTCTGGGCTCCCTGGTTGGTTCACATTAAGGACTACAGAACATGAGCACTAATGACAGCGCCGTCAACAGGGGGACGGTATAGCCTAATTATTTTTTCAACACTGGATGTCATTTAAGAGGAGCTGTAACACAGCTGAGCCCCTGAGACCACCATATGTCAGTGAGGTGTTTAGATGTTGTGGTGGTATTAAAGTACAGAGGTAGGTGTTCATCTACATCCTTCTGATGGCTGTTATGAGGAAAAAATCTTCATCCTTCTGCAAGAGATCGGTTGTTAGTTTGGATTTATGCACCAGCATTTCCACTTCTTGTGATAATTGCTTGGGGTACAGTGAATATTTTGGGGGCACAGCAAAAAATGACCTCAGTTACACTAAAAAATTTGTTTTATCTAAATGGAATGTGAACATTGAGCCACAGGGGATTCAAACTGTTGTGACCACCATGCTCTCAAGATTCAAAAACATTGGAGTAAAATACTGATTATATCATACAGTTGAATTTAATTAAGACTCTCTCAAGACTATATAAACTCAGAACTGAAAGCAAATTAAACAAGTACAAAAATGACATACATGCATAACAGCTGTTAACACTTTAATTATGTGTAAAATGTTTTTGTGGTATACGTCTGTGCAGTGTTGGAGTTAAACAATAATGATTCTGAAGCACGACAGGACAGTAAATTACCAGGATTGTGTGCCTTTTTCTTTTTTCTGACCTCTGAGAAAATTAATCTCTACAATAATTTTCATGTAGCTTCAAGGTTTCTGTTCACTTTTTTTTTTCTTTCTGGTCTGTATTCGCTCTGCACACATTTCTTGTGTGTAGCAGAGCAGGTGCTCTTTTCATCTCGTGCAGACACAAAACAAACATTTCACATGGACATGGGTTTTTTTTTATTTATTTATTGTTTGTGCGTGATGCGTGTGCACATGTCAAAGGTGTCAGGAGCAAATGCATCTCTCAAATGCGTCTTTACGTGGCTCCAAGTTGAAAAGACGTGACAGAAACCTCTTTTCTGGCAACACATAGTGTTAGTATAGTGTTTATTGAACATGCTCTGTGACAGATTTTTCAGCCCGCACTGTCTGGATGATGTCAATTGCGTTAGCATGTTTTGTGTGTTACAAGAGTAGCGTACCTTTTCTGAGGTCAGTGCATGTGTAGAGTGGTTGAGAGATTAGAGAGAGAACTTTTTGAATGACTGATAACCACAGAAAAGTTTATTTTGAGTGAGTACTCTAATACCTTATAACTGCTGAACAGCACTGACCTCATCTGATTCATCACTGGGTGCTGCCTGATTTTAAAAGACGCAGGCGAGTCCTCTTTCTGTGAGTCACTGGTTTTCATTCACCATATGAATGAGTGAGTGTGACCGAGTGTTAATTTCATCAGACGAGACAAATTATCTTCAACGACCATTTTTTTTTTTTTTTTTTTTTTTTTTCATGATGAAAATGAGACAAGGACGAACCTACATCACTGTTGGTAACTACTGACTAAAGCCATGTTTGCAAAGCGAGCGATGGCGGCGATAGGTTGCGTGTAATCCCTATGGAAGGACGTGTTGTGGCGCCACAAAAGTTCAAGCCATGCGACACATTGGACGAATGAAGCGATTTTCAGCGATTGGTGCGATATTGCGTCTTGCTGCACTCCTCCCCAAGTTGAAAAATCGCAACTTTTTCTTCCTGTCGTGCCTCTGTGACCAATTAGGGACTGGATATGTAGTGACTTGAAGATGTCTGCAGTTTATACTTGATGTGGACATGTCCTGTCTCTGGCAGCCAACCTGTGAGCACGACGTATGACAGAGTTTGAGGGGAGAGCGAGCAGCACCGCAGTAGCAGCTATTTTTTTTTTCACATGCGTGTGTGAACAAATTTTCCGTGAAGATAATTTTATTAACTACACAGATGTATGATAAAAGAAATGGTAACTGGTTTATAACACAGTGATGAGAGTTTGAAGGGAGAGAGAGTGAGGAACTGCAGGGGCAGCCAGTTTTTTCTTTGTTTACATGTGCGCGCAAACGGGATAGGAGGTCCTCAGACTGGGTCCTGGAGAGGCAGAAGTACCCCTGAAAGCGGCTGTCATCCAGACGCAGCTCCTGCAGCAAATAATGAAACTCCCCGAATTGGGAACGTGTCATGAGGATATTGTGAACCCAGCCACAGCGCCGCTGGCGACGTTTGTCAGCTTTCCACAGCAAATACAGAACAGCAACTCGCTCCGTGTGATCAGGGTCCGCCATGTTGACTCAATGGCAAGCGGAATGGAAGCTCCTCCTATTTGATGACGCAGGCGAATTTTCGCAGCGAAAGTTTCCACCCAAGCAGAGCAATTTGTGGCGTCGCGTGCGGTGTGATTGCGGCATAAGACAAAATCAACATGCCTTATTGTTGACCAAAAAAGACAAGATGACAATGTTTTGCATGAAATAAAATCTCTACATTTTCGCCTATAACCTCTTAAGTCTTGAAAATGCTTCCAAAATGTGTTGCATTCAGCAGACTTTGTAGAATGTGACCTTTTGACCTCTTAGACTAGGTCAAGGTTAGCCATCTTTGAACTTATCCAAGGTCTGTGTCCCAAGAATGTTCACTGTGACTTTGAAGATCCTGGTAGTAAAAGGACTGGAGCTGTGCTGAGTACAGAAGGACGAGCGCAAAGCCTTTGCAGTGGCTGATAGCCATATTTTGGCCTCGGGTAAAAATGTACCGCAGGGGCATTTGAGAATGCGTGATACGTTCAATAGTACTGTCTCATTGTGTTAGTGTCTGATGAACTCGCTGAGGCTCAGATTAAAACTGTGTGTATCTCTTGGACATAGCAACAAATGCTGTATCCTTCTAATACCAATTTTTATTTATTTAACATTATTTATGACTAACATATACCAGACCTTTGTTTGCAGTTACAGAAGTCAGACATTTCTTGTAGTTCTTGGCCAAGTTTGCACACTGCAGCAGGGATTTTGGTCCACTCCTCTGTACAGATCTTCTCCAGATCTTTCAGGTTTGGAGTTTCAGCTCCCTCCAAAGATTTTCTGTTGAATTCAGGTCTGGAGACTGGCCAGGCCTTGAAATGTTTCTTACAGAGCCCCTTCTTAGTTGCCCTGGCTGTGTGTTTGGGGTCATTGTCATGCTGGAAGACCCAGCCACAACCCATCTTCAATGCTCTTACTGAGGGAAGGAGGTTGTTTGCCAAAATCTTGTGATACATGACCCCATCCATCCTCCCTTCAATATAGCTCTGTCAACCTGTCCCCTTTGTAGAAAAACACCCCCCAAAATGATCTTTCCACCCCCATGCTTCACGGTTGGGATGGTTTTCTTGGGGTTGTTCTCATCTGCCAAACACGTTGAGTGAAGTTGATATCAAAAAGCTCCATTTTGGTCTCATCTGACCATATGACCTTCTCCTATGCCTCCTCTGGATCATCCAATTGGTCACTGGTGAACTTCAAATGGGCCTGGACATGTGCTGGCTTGAGCAGGGGGCCTTGCTGCCCTGGAGGATTTTAAACCATGACGGCGTAGTGTGTTACTAATGTAATCTTTGTGACTGTGGTCGCAGCTCTCTTCAGGTTATTGACCAGGTCCTCTTGTGTACTTCTGGGCCTTCTCAGAATCATCCTTACCCCATGAGGTGAGAGCTTGCATGGAGCCCTAGACTGAGGAAGATTGACAGTCATCTTGTGTTTCTTCCATTTTTTAATAATTGCGCCAACAGCTGTTGCCCTCTCACCAAGCTGCTTGCCTATTGTCCTGTAGCCCATCCCAGCCTTGTGTAGGTCTACAGTTTTGTTGCTGGTGTCCTTAGTTCTTTGCTCGTGGCCATGGTGGACAGGTTGGAGTGTGATTGATTGTTTGAACAGGTGTCTTTTATACAGGTAACAAGTTCAAGCAGGTGCAATTAACACAGGTAAAGAGTGCAGAATAAGAGGGCTTCTTATAGAAAAACTAACAGGTCTGTGTGAGCCAGAAGTATTGCTGTTTGGCAGGTGATCAAATACTTATTTCATGCAATAAAATGCAAATGAATTATTTAAAAATCATACAGTGTGATTTTTCTGAATTCTTTTTTTAGATCGTCTCTCACAGTTGAAGTGTACCTCCGATAAAAATTAGAGACCTCTTCATTCTTTGTAGGTGGGAAAACTTGCTAAATTTACAGTGGATCAAATACTTATTTGCCTCACTGTATATGTGTGATAAGATATACAAATGGCTTAATTCCAAAATTAGATTTGTTATGGTTTTGGTTTGCTTCCACATTTGAAGCCATCGATCGAGTTGTTCCCAGCAGGAAAATTAGCACACCTGCATTTGTATTGTACTTCTCAAGTCGTGTTATTTTTGTGAAACTGCTAAGGCTTTCTGATCACAGACGCACTCTCCCTTTGTGATGCATCGGTAATCCAGTGGAATAAGCTGTGGTCCTGCAGCACTTTGCCGGCCAACCGCAACAATAGGCTTGTATGACTGTTTGAATGTGCCATTATTTGTGCGGTGTGCTTCACTTGGGCCAAACAATGGCTTCATTTAGCATCTCTTCTCTGTCCCGTAACCATGACACTGCTGCCATGCCACACCCTGCCCCCAGTCTAGCCTGGATTTGCACTTGTCCTCACTGTTGGGACAGCTGGCGTTCACCAGCCATTGTTGGCCACGCCTAAGACCCAACTTCACACTTTGCAAATCATTGTGGCTGAGGAGGAAAAACCTCAACTTGTTTGCACTTGAGGTTTTTTAAAAGCAGGTAATATTATGATGACATGCCCACTTAACTGAGAGTTTAGCAGAAATTTGCTAAATCACCTTTACTGCAACAAAAACAGAATTTAACGTGATGTTTTCTGCGGATGCTGCCTGAATTTTAAATGCATTTAAAATATTTTTATATTTCATTGTTGTTTAGTGTAGATTTAAAAATCAAAGCATAGTCTAAACATTTAAATCGGTGGCTGAGCAGATACCAATGCACTGATTGCACAGTTTGGGTCCCTCCCAAGACCACAGACGTGTGACCTTCACGATTGTTTGTAGGTGAAAGTTCTTTGCACCCTGCTCCCAGCTTAGCAACTGACAGGTGGTAGATTTTTTTTTTTTTTTTTTTTTAATGAATGCCTTCTAAGCTGAGCAGCACTGTCTAAGGCAAGTAGCCTAATGGATTATCATTGCCAAGTAATTCAGCCATTAATCAAATTCATTAGAAAAGCACATGCGTCCACCAATAAAGGACTTTAGCCATGTATTATCACCACATATGGAGATCAACTGGGTATGGCTGGAAGATTTTTCTCCATGATGTCATAGAGTAGCATTATCCCTGGTGATGTCATAAGGAAAGTTAGATTTTACTTTGGGACACAATAAAATTGTGACTTGACAAAAGGGTGTTTAAAAAATTCTGGATCAGTCTTTGGGCTGGATTCACAACAAAATTTAATGCTGATGTACCCCTGCCCCCAACTACCACCACCACTAAATTTCTTGAAGATTGGACTGTAAAATTGTGAAATGTTGCAGTCTTCTGGTTCTATAACTAGAACTGGGTGACCTGAATTATTTTGGGCCCATTTGAACCTGTTGCAGATGTACCCTTGAGAGCTTGGTACAGGCTGTGTTACTTTAGTTGAGTTTCTTATGTAAGACTGTGTTTTGTTTTGTTTTTTTTGACCGGAATTTCTTCTCTTAAAAACAAAGTGAAACACGCAATGACAGAACTGAGATTCCAGTGTATCTCGTGATTAAATTTTTTTTCTCCTTGTTTTAATATTAATATTTTCCCCTTTATAAAGTCACATATTTGTTCATATGTTGCAATGTTTGTAGTCATTTTTCAGGTTCAGTAGATGGAACAAACTCATTTCTACTCCATGAAGAAATTATTTGTCTAGCCTCTTAAACCCTAGAGTCCCCAAATTTCGGGACTTGCCCTGGAACATTTGAACACTCATAACTAACCAATGCTGACACCAACATACACTTATTATACATCGAAATGTCAGTCGAAGTCTCCTCGACAAAAGTATCCACTTAAATCACATGTCAACTAACCACAGCTGAAATGCCAAGCAAATAAAGACATAAATCAGAATTCATTTTTTGGGGGGGGAACCCCAACTTTTGCTCCTATCAAGTATTATTTACTTTCAATTTGTTTGCATCCACACATTCCCTAGGACCTGTCTTTTAGCTGATCCAAACTTTTGCATTTTCTGACCTTGTACAGGCTGAGAAATAAATCATAATGTATGGGTATGTGATTTTGGTGAAATAGGCTCTAGGGCTTAAGGGGCTAGACAAATGTAGCACATCATCTCATGTCATATTTGTCTGAAACCAAAAACTGGCCAAATGATTGGTCAGGTTGGATTCATAATCTTTTCATATAATCTTTCTATTAGATTTTGATTTTATTTATGAAGGTGCTTTACTAAGTTACAGTGTGGCTGATTTTATTGAAGCAAATCTAAGATTATCGTGATAAGAAGCATCAGAGTTAAGTGCTCGGAAAGAGCTTCCCACTGCTGCAGTTCAAACAAAGGCAGCATGTGGTGTGGGTTCTGTCCTCTGTGTTTGTGTGCACACACAGTCGTGTGTTTGTGTGTGTGTGTGTGTGTGTGTGTGTGTGTGTGTGTGTACGTGGTGGGCGGGGGTTATGAGCCAAATGGGATTCACAATTCAATCCATACGGATCTTTTTCCTCTTTGTCTAAGTCACATTAAAAGGTCACTTCCCCAAACAGAGACATTAGAACTCAGTGTTGTGTGAGTTTCTTCATTTAGTTATGTATTTATTAGTTTTTATTTCATTTTGTCGCTGCTTGGGCAGCAACATTTTTTTCTGAAAGCAACTTTTATTTTGTTCAGGTTGCTGCTTCTAGTTGTGGAATGTCATATGACATGTACTTTGTCCCAAAGGAAATATTATTATTCCATTACTCTGAAATATCAGTAGTTGAGGCTAAAGTGAGGGCCACATGTTCCCCGTGACATCCTGAGCTAAGCGCAGGTGGGACGGAAGTGGCTGGGAGACTAGTAATAGAAGGGCGGGGGGTATACTATGACTTTTCCAGATTTTTGCCAAGTAGTGTACATGTCGTTGTAAAATATTATCACTTTGAAAATTTCTTAATGCCGCGTCCTATCACTGGAGTTAACCCCTTAGCTTGTAGTGTTGTTAATACCAAAACATAAATCTTACTTTAATCTGTGTCACACATTACTTATCTGGCTGTTTTCTAATTCTAAGACCTCAGGCTGCACATTAATGCTTTAAAAAGTACTTATTGTTCCAACATGTGGATTGAGTGGAGCTTCATATTAAATTAATTTCTTCAATGGAATAAGTCCAGTGCCGGCATGTTTCCTCCTCAAGCACAAAACCAACCACGTGTCACAGCCCTCAAACCAACAGGCGCACATCAGATTGAGCAGCAGACCGTGCCAGAGCTCGACATGCTTTATCCTGCTCTGAAAATGCTGCCTCACCCTTCAGAGACCACACTCAAGTTCTGACAAGCTGTCAAGCAAAAAGAGCAAGCCCACAGATATGTTTGTACCCCATCTTTGATTTCTTATCTTTAACAAATTGATGCCATTCTGGCACCCATTAACAGATAAGAAAATTACAGACTAATTCTCTCCGAGCTGGAATTCGAGTTAGAACAACATTCAGCTTTGTGGATCCCGTCATGCTACATTAGCTGTGGAAATGAATGCACACTATTGTTTTTATTTTTTTGCCCTGTGCCATCTTTTTTTTTTCTTTTGTAATGTCTCTTTGCATTCAGTGAGCTTTGCGATTATTAATGTAAGCCCTTTAGTTTCTTTGTTGAGATGTGTTGTACAGTACAACAACTTAGATGTAATTAACTTCAATAATCCGGTGATGTGCCTCTACTCCTGTAAAAATATAAACTTTCATAGTACCCTAAAAGATTACTGGAGTGAGATGGTACTTTGACTTTAAATTCTCATGCCCAGGATTCTCTTGGGTTCAAAAACATTTAGCGACATGGGCCACACACTGTCTGTGTCCACAGTCCGTGCACACAAACTCACTCACATAACTGAGTGCTAGGGGAGCTACGACCACTACCTTTGCAAAAAAAAACAACTTTTTTAGGTTCGTTAGATGACTCCAAACACAATCACGATGTTCCCAAAAATAAAAACTGGCCTCAAGCCAGTTATCCAAGATGGCCACCAAAATAGGATTTTTCACTAAAACACCTTTAAACAACTTAAATATCACAGAGATTCAATGATAAAGGTCTATTGGTGGCCATTTTGGACGCCATTTTGAATCTTAAACCCATGAATGAATTTAGTTTGGGCACAAATGAGTTTGCTGTGACCTGCAATGGTCTTCCCATTGAATCTCTGTGATATTTAAGTTGTTTATATGTTGTTTAAAGGTGTTTTAGTGAAAAACCATGTTTTGGTGGCCATCTTGGATAACTGGCTTGAGGCCAGTTTTTTATTTTTGGGAACATCCTGATTGTGTTTTGGGGCCATCTAAGGAACCTAAAAAGTTGGTTTGGTTTAGTCCTGGGGGGGGGGGGGTGCAAAGATAGTGGTCGTAGTTCCCCTAGTAGAGTGTGTGTGCCCGCTTGTAATTTAAAATAAGTCTGTGACATTTAATCATTGCAACAGATGGTATGTAAGAAAACTGACTGCTTTGCGAACTTGAACGGTTTTGATCAACTGCGATCATCTCACCCACACCGGTTTGCGTGTCTGGTTTCTTTTCTGGTTCGATGCAGCCAAAACAAGCGTGAAGTAGCCCGTTTTAACTCACTGCTCACCTCATCATGCATTCATTCGCCTTATGACATGTGGCGAGGGCTGCGGAGATCCCTGCAATACTGTTGCTGATACCATGTTATCAGATTAAAAGTATACGAGTTGAAGGCGGCATTGTGCCATAATGTTGCCAAATGGCCTTGTATCGCTGTTTGTGTCCCAAGTCTTCATGATCCTTAACACATTAAAACATTCAGAGAGCTCACATATACCACTGAGAAGAGAAAATATTCTACTTTTCTGAGGCGAGGTTTAAGCTGCAAATCCGAGCAGGTTCCCACAATGTAGCGTATCTGTGTGATAACATTAGCCGTCAAAACAGACGAGCAGTCAGATGAAACCAGCTGCATCAACAACTGAATGTTCCTCAGGTGTGATTGTATTACAACTTTTCATGCTGCACTTCTTTTTTTAATTCTCTTGTTGGTTTAACATTATTGCGCTTTTCAACTGTTGTATAATCAAGAGGAGTTTAATTTTTCAGTGCTTCAAACTTGAACAGAAATTTATCACCTGCAACCTTTCCAACTTTATTTACCTTTTTGTTTTTCAGTCATTCTGCAGCGATTTTTCAGACTGATCTCAGTGCGCTGATGTAGCTGTAATACAGCACATGCAGTAATGGTAAATGGACTGCATTTATGTAGCGCGTTTCCATCTGCATCAGACGCTCAAAGCGCTTTACAATAATGCCTCACATTCACCCTGATGTCAGGGTGCTGCCATACAAGGCACTCGCTGCACACCGGGAGCAACTAGGGGATTAAGTACCTTGCCCAAGGGCCCTTAGTGATTTTCCAGATTTTCCGGGATTTGAACCGAGGACCCTCTGGTCTCAAGCCCAACGCTTCACCACTAGACCATCACCTCCCCCACTGTTAATGGCATGTAATACTTCGGTGTCAGAGAGGTTCCCCTTGCTCGGTTGACAACCGGAGTGGCCACAGGGCAGAGCCTGTCTGGTTGATCCTGTTAGACAACAGGTGTCCTTGTTCACATCTCCAAACATCCCTTTCAGCTGTTTCAGTTTTGGTTCTTTTTCATTGCACTGACTGCTGTTCGGTTAATCTCCTGCGTTGATTTTTAGCCTCCCATCCCCCATACACACACACACACACACACACACACACACACACACACACACACATATATATATATATATATATATATATATATATATATATATATATATATATATATATATATATATATATATATATATATATATATATATATATATATATATATATATATATATATATATATTGGCTTTTTTGTCTTGTGTAGCTTTTTTGCGCTGAGATTATGAAACACGTTGAAATAAGCAGCTTGTAACTCAGTCATCTCACCATGTAGCGCGGCCATGTGCGCTGGTTTGGTTTCACCTTAGTTACACTGGCTGTAAGCCAGTCTCACATCCGTGTAGGCGGACACGGACGAGATGGGGTCTCTTTTCACATGGATTTAATGTGATGAAGTCATTCTCAAGCATTCATTTGTAACATTATCTAATAGGCGCCCTATGCTTTGAACTCTGAGAGCGGCCCGGGTGCTGATAGGATTATATTGAATGAACGTTACTCTGTTTGATTTGTTTTTTTCCCCCCCCCCTTTGTAGGCTGCGTCTACTACAACACTCCGTGCATGCATTATGTTGTCCCCTCTCTCTTATCCCTCAGCTGGAAACTTTAACCACTGATTTCTCAGGGTATTAAGTGGCCATGGCCTACGTCTGGAGGAATCAACCAGTTAAGCCAGAGCTTTTAACCTTCAAATTCTATCAATCTGTCACAAGCACGTTCAGAGCAGCTGGAGCCTTTCAACTTCTATTATTTGTTTCAGCATTACACTCCTTTAACTTTGTCCCTTTACATTTTCTGGCTTGCTTTCTTTTTTTAATGTCATCAAATATAAGCATTTATATATATATATATATATATATATATATATATATATATATATATATATATATATATATATATATATATATCTTTTGGAAACAGTTCTTCACCTCTTGTAAAGGGAAACGTAGATATTCCTTTCAAGTTGATTTTTCTGACTTTGGCTATACTTTTGGTGGATTACGGGGAAAGCCTCTTCATTAATTGCCAACAGTTATGTACTTGACCCTATCCATTTATTTGTCTGTTTGCTTGTTTGTCTTTGATTGTGTACAAAGCATAAAGAATAAGCGAATCCATTCCTTCCCATTTACAGCCACAAAAATAGGGATTTGTTTTGCTTGTGTGATATACCTCTCTGCCACCTGCTGGACATGTAATAATAATCTTGTGCCATAGAAATGTCTGCCACATGCTGCCCATATCTGGGGTTGTTACAGGAAGTCTTACCATCACCTCACCTGTATGATGGAAATTAGGAGCAGTTGCATGTACTTTCAGTTCAAATGAGATTGTTTCTGTTTCTTTCATTTCCAAAGCCTTGGTCTGGTGGCCAAAATGTCTCCGCTGCTTGTGTGGCAAGATTGACCTTTGGTCAAGGGAGTGTTGATTAAAAATTTGGTGGTGCTCAGGATCTCTTTCTTTTTCATTGTAAGCTAGAGAACTCATCAAAGGAACTCCTAACATTCTTGAAGAGTGACATCATCCAGAATGATCCTGTTATCTGTGTTTTTTTTTTCTGTTCATTTTGAGATAGGTTCTCCTTTGATCCCGTCTGAGCTGTTCCAGTGTAATGATGTCATAAAGATAAATAATCTCCACACACACGTCATGCTGTCTGAATCCAAATTGTCACATAGTTTTTGTTTGCTGTTTCTTTTTCATTAGAGTAAATTAATTTTTCCTTTTTATTTTGAGGCGTGAAATTGAACGTTTTGTGGATTTGTCCCGTCTATGTTTGCAGTTGTGTGGCTGCTTTCTACAGAGATTTTTGAAATGAGGAAAGTTGTACGGCTCTTCTGGGATGGACACATCTGTTCCAAGGGGGTAATTACAACCTTTCCAGGGGCTGGGTAGAGACCAGAGAGACCCTTTTTAATGCTGGCATTTAATTTCTGAAAGTTAGGGTCTCCTACCAGGGCAGGGCTGCAGGAGTACAATTATATCTCCACCCTAAATGACACACGTACCGTTTGTAACCCTGTAGCCTTCCGCCACATGATACGAGCCATAATATAATGTTCCTGTTTCACACATTCCTTTGCAGAACTCAAGTCTTTTTATTATTTCAGGGCTGTCAGTCATGATTCATCTGCAAAATATGCTTGTTCATTACAGTGCAGCAGAGCGTTCTATTTGTGTTTCAGAAATTTATGACATTTATATTACATTTATTCTTATTTTCTCGTTCACGGGGCATTCTTGAGACATTTCTTCACCACTATTCCCATCACCTTGTATGTTTGGTTTTTGAATAGAAGGAAAAATAAGATCTTTTCATCAATCAGTGTTGGGGAATTTACTACACAAGCTCGAGTTTTCACAGTTAAACTTTTTGGAATACTCTACTGTGTGCAGTCAAATTGACATATTACATGAGTTTCATATATGTGAAAACCCTGGTTTCAAGCTGTTATGGACTTTAACCTCATTAACACTGGCTTGGTGTGTGCAGAGCTCAGCCCACTTCGAATCAGTTGGTCTTGGTGCATTTACTGTACATGGCAGGTAGATTGAACTGAGCATGCTAGTTTCCATGGTAGCAACCTTGCTGGTTGTTGAGGAACACAGTGCACATACATAACGCCCACCACGACGTCCATGCTGGTCTTTGTGCACCATTTCTTCTGCCCATGGAGTCAGGACAAACATCTCATTGGTGGACCACACTGCCCAGCGTTTATTCAGCACAGACAATATGTACACTTAAAGTAACAATGCTGCGTGTGCCTGAAGCACAACACAAACATGTTTTTGCTGTGCTTTCAGGAAGTGTGCCACTTTTGTCTACACTGCTAAATCTTTCACAGCAGTGTGCTCATCCTGGAACGTGCCCACATTAGATCGGAGGGCTTGGTTTGGTTGGATTTGGCAAAGGACAGTATTCAGTCAACGTGGTGACATGCACATTCTTGATGACTGTGGATTGATCATTGATGAAATTTGTATTCATTTCTTTGATTTTTATTTATTTATTTCTATTTATTTATTGATTTTATTTATTTTAGTGTCTCAAAAAAACAGTTTTGGTGAGTGCTGAAAACGCCATCTGAGGCCAACTCCAAAAGCAAATCAGACCCTAAAGATCCCAATTTTAAAATTCCCTAAACATACAGCAGACATACACAGGCTTGCAGCTTGGTACAAAGGACAGTTTTGGTCTCTATAGATAATGAACCCATTCACGACAATGGTATGGAGTGTGAATTGTGTAGTTTAGGCTGTTTGACACAATAAAGTCTTGACTACTTTGAGGCATGGTTGCTTTGAATGACAGCTAGTGCGCCAGATCAAGCGGCCGGCTAGCTGCTAGCAATGACTGCTGCTTGCTGTGGACTTTTTGTTTGTACTTTGTGAGCATTTTGACAAATATTTGAGATAATATGGCTTACTGTGTTAATTTTTCGAACAGACAATTTAAGACTTTGGTGAGCCAGTATTTCAGTTGAGTGAAATTTTGCTATTATTTAATTTGTATTTTTCCACCTGTGGCACTAATTAGGTGGTATAGAATGCTAGGTGATGTTAGCTCCACTGATGGTGCCATTGTTACTGATGCAGTGCACCAGTCTTTTTTTTTTTTTTTTTTTTATGTTATCACCCAAGCCACTCATTATGAACATGACCACCCAGTCCAAATAAATATGCATTAATCAAACACACAAACCAAAGTTGGCCTTTTACATTTACTTGCTTGGAAACTTGGAGAAGGGTGTTCAGGCTTCATTCAACCCTCCCAGGTGACAGCACTTTTTTCCACGCTCCACTTCTTTGCCAAGGAGTTGGGGGGAATCAGGCACTGCCAAGATGATAGCCATGCTGTTTGAGTTTCAAAACCACTCTTTCGTAAACCTAGGGGTGAGATCACAAAGTGTTTGTCTAGTGTAGATGCAGTCTGTGGTAGTTGCAGCCATCGTTTGGGTCTTCACTCATAATGCTGGTGGATATCATTTATAAATCAAAGTTAGACTGGGTCACAGTTGCACTGATTCCAGAAGGCAGTGCCATTACCCATAAACTGCCAGATCCAAATGTAGGCTACCTGCTCCCCATGAGATAACCAAAAAATTGATAAATGACCCCTATCCTTTATTGATATGCTTGATACTCACCGCTCGAACAGAAACCTTCGTGAGAACAGGACCTGTCTGTTATTCCAGCTGCTTGACATTCTTTTCTGCGGCAGCTGCCCAAGACTGGACAGTTTCAAATGTTATCCAGTCATGACTGCACCGGCATGGCTCGCCACTCTTATCTGTAACACCAGTTTTTTTTTTTTTGTTTTTTAGATTAAATGTTCGGCGTAACTTAATCACCGGTCAGATTTTAAATGTAAGTTCGGTAGTGAATGCTGCAGAGTTTCAGGTATGGTATCATCCAGCATAACCTGTGATTTGGAAGTTGTCCAGAAAACTTGAAGCTACAGGCAATACTACACGCTGGCATCTCCAAATGGCAGCGTGTGGCAGCTGTTGGAAGTGTTGGAACTTTAAATAACCCAGAATTCATGTAAGCACACTCGTGTTCAGCCAAAGCGGATGACTGCTGTGCTTTATGTCAGAAGGATAAGAGGCAGGGATTGTAAATGTTCATTTGATTTATGATTTTAAGTGTTTTAGCAAAGAAATAACACATAAAGACACATTCTACTGATTGGAAAGTGTGGTGTAATAAATTATCCAATGACGTCCAGCATACACCATGAGGACCTGTTAGCACATCATGGAAGGTCCCTGGCTTCCAGTGGTACCCAAAAATCCTCCAAAGAGACTGAGTACCAAAGCCATTTGTACCTTTGGTTGTTGCTTACCATACATTAGGACTGGAGTAAAAAAAGGATGAAGACTTTCAGTGTAACATGGAATATGTACCCAGGGACCTTGTTCTGCATTATGCACCTAATGCTGCAGGCACACACCTGTTTCTGCAAGTTGGTTAACTTGTGGTGCAGAATTGCAACAGCACAGAAGTAAAAATAAGGCTTAGTGCAGAAATAAAGGGATTTTGCACAATAATACCCCTTTAAGTAGACTGTGTTTAAGGTTGTGTACTCGGATTGTAGGAGTTTAATAAGGAAGAGCAAATATTTTATTTACATATGACTTCCTTGACACACTTTTAGTCCTGTCCATCTTCGTCCTGCAGCACCGTGCTTTCGTCCGCACATCTACACCTTAGCTTTGTTTCCCTCTGGCAACACTCCAAACAAACCCTAAACAAGTTTTCCGAAGCCAGATGAGTAGGTAGGCGGGGGGTGCTGGGCGGCGGCTACGGCTCGTCTGCATCTTATTAAAGCTGGGAGTGTTGAAAAGGGGTGTGGCCTGGAGCCAGTAACATCTGTGCCTGTCCCCTCTGCTCCCACGTCTTTTTGCAGAGAGAGAGAGAAAGGAGAAGATTATTAGGGAGGGAGAGCGAATACGGCGAGGAGAAGTTATCGGCAGCCAGCTGACTGTCTTGGAAATCTCAAAGGGCAACAACCTGTATGTCGGACTGATTTCTGGTTTCTCTCCATTTCCAGCAGCCGCCGTCTAACCGCTGCCTCTGATGGGATTTGACAGCCTCTGGGATTCACACGTCCAAAGTCTTTATTAAGCCATCCGGCTGTAAGCAGATGACTGAACCTGAGTGGATTACATACCCTCTACAGGAAATGCTCTGCTGTCTGCCACGCACAAGCATCCTTTATTCCGTCGACAGCGCAGAGAGCCGGACACTGCGGTGAGTCAAGGACATAAAGGGAATGATCACAGCACAACGGAGACAAGCTTGCACCGGGACAGGGTAAGGGCAGCTGAATGAGTGCGTCTGTTTGGCTCTGTACAGAAATGAGCACATGGGAAAGCAGAGGAAGAGCCAAAGCCGGCTGCTATCTGCTGGCTGGAATGTGTGTGCGTGTGTGATCGGGAGAAGCTCCATGTGCACAAGGGAGTCAGGCTTCTGCTTTATCACTCCCCAGGATGCAGATTCCTCTCAGCGAGACGTAGGTGATGGTGTCATGTCTGTCTAATTAGGAGGTGCCAGTGCGGAAAACTGTGTTGCCGTAGTAGCTGGGTGGAGGGGAAGGATGACAGGGTAGTCCAGGCCGAGCCCCGAGGGCTGATTTGGTGGTGAGAGTCGTCCTCTGCGTGCAGGGAATGCCCCATAATGACAAGGCTGGCGTGGAGATGGGCTGAGCTGGTGCAGGAAATATGTGCTGCTTCCCGCACACACATCCACACCGCTGCCTCCCACCAGCTGGTGTGTGGGGTTTGGCATCCATAGCCCGTTATCAGTGTCAAGTGTGTGTGAGAGAGACGGTGTGCCTTACTTTTTTTTTTCTTCACAATGAGGGGGAGGAGTGCAGATAATCAGGTCAGAGGGAAAAGGAAAGTCACCTTGAGCGGGAGAGGGGTCTGGTCATTTCCTCTCATTGCCCCGTCCTTCTCAGGTTCCACCCGCTTCCCCCCTTCGGAGTCTACTTTCCAATTCAGAGGTTGCACAGATCAACCGTCTGCAGCACGCTGACAGCCCGTCTTTGTAATTTAGCTGGATTTCTTTCGTGACGCTTGTTATTGAAGGCTGCATTTCGTAATGGTTTTGTTATTTGTTTTTGCCACTGAATTAGAGAGACAATCCTATTTTCCCTTCTCTAAACATCCACAGCAGATTAAAAAGGAGGGTAATGTGCAAGGGGCTTACGTTAAATCACCCACCCACCCAGCTTGCACCGGTCACCCACTGCTCTGGTTACCATAGCAACTGAGGCAGAGGTAGGGCTTTTTAAAAGAACGGACAGCAGCTCAGGGTGTCCTAGATATGTTGAAAAATGCTCCCCGCAGACATTGTTGATGCTTTATTAGCTGTTTTTTACTGCAACCAATATTGATCTCTGCAGAGCTGTTACTGTTGATGATGGTGTTTGCGCTTTGGGATGTTTGCAGTCGCGCAAAGTCTAAAGCTGATAACTGAGCTACCCAAAGGTTGTTTTTGCTAGACCTGAAAAGATTTGTCAAGCCAGAAAATAATCAAATGTTGGGGATGTTTGACATACAAAATAAAAATCTTTTGTCATAGCCTCTTAAATATGAGGAGTTGTTGCTTTTCTGTTATATCGTTGTACATTCAGTACAGACTTTGGTTTGTTGGTCAGAAAAATGACAGAAAACACAACTTTTAGTTATAGTGAATTGTATTTGGCATTTTTGCACTGTTTTTTACATTTTCTGAAGTTCCATATTGACAGACAATAAAAAATAATGCAGTTACCGCCTTAGTTTACTTTTCTGCTCCACCAAAGTAATTGCATGTTAACCATATTTTCTGTAGTTTTTGTTTATTGGCGCTGATGTTGTCATAGTTTGCTTTAGGTTTCAGTTATTAGATTTTTATATAAAATAATTGAACAGCTACTTCTGCTAAATCAACTTTGTCATTAATTTTGCAAGATGAATTACTATTTAGCTTTTCACATGTTTATGATTCTGTGCTTTTCTCTGTTGTCCTCAAGCTTTGGTAAAAGCCTCGGTATGTACCCTGTAAAATGCATTGAGAGGGTGAGTCCATCCACTACAGGCTGTAAACACGATGACTGAAAAACAGTCAGTGCTATCATCTTGTAAGTCTCTAAATTAAGAGGGCATGTAATGAGGATAGGCTGAAATTTGCTGAACATTGATGAATTGGCGAAAAAATTGGGAGGAAAAAAGCTATTATTTTACCAATTTAATATACCATGTACTGTACCTGTCTGCCAGTTCCTGAACACTGCCACCTGCTGGACATTTCTGGTATTTTTGCAGGGAATAATCTTATCACGTCATGAAAAATCGGAGACTTGTGATTATCTCATATGAAGTTTTAAATTTGTTTGTCAGGTTCTTTCATTTCCAAAGTGTAGGTCTGACAGGCACCAGGGCCATTACTTCATGTGTATAATTTAAGGTGAAAGTATTTCAATTTTTGGTTCTTTGGTTGTTTGACAACACAAGACAATGATGCCAACTTGTAATTATCAATATCTCTCAATATTTTCTGACAATGTTTGTCGAAACCAGTCATTTCCAAAATTATAAACACCGGAGCCCACTTAGAAATCTGAAAATCTTCTGGAACCAACCCAAACCCTTTCATTCCAATTTAAATTCCATGGCTTTGTTTTGTAACTTCTGATTACATTTAAAAGTACCGGTAATCAAATATTTTTTATGTAATTTTAAACTTTATTGTAAAATTGAACATCAAAGCCTATATCATGGCATGGCGTCCGCCATAGGTGTCTGCATCGTTGTCGTCCGTCCATTGCTATATCTCACAAACTGTCTAACTTTTTCTAATTTGACAAGGGTGTAAGATGAGTTATTGACATTGTTCCCGTCTAAAAATCATATTTGTAGATTTGTTTGTTTGTAAATGACGGCCATTTGTATGCCAAAAATAGCCATTTTGAGCACTTAAAGGCAATTTTCTTTAACTGTTTCGATAACGTTTTTCTAATTTGTTAAGGGCATAATATGGGTAATTGAAAGCAAAAAAACAAATCACATCAAAAAATTATAGTTGTAGATTTGTTTGGAAATGGCAGCCATGTTTATGCTGAAAACAGCCAATTTGTGTATTTAGATCCAGTTTTCTCAATACCATCCAATAACTTTTCTTTTACTTTAAAATGGGCACAATATTGGTCATTGACATTGTTCCTGTCCCCAAATTACTTGTGTAGATTTGTTTGTTTGGAAATGTCGGCCATTTTTATGCAAAAAATGGCTGCTGCTGTTGTTGCATGTGGTCTGGGGCCAAGCAAACAATCGTTAATGCCATTTGCGTTGTTTTATCAATGGCACATCTTGAAATAGTGGAAACATTGACATAGAGTGCTCATGGAACCTCCTGCTGTGACATTCCACTCTCCACTTTCATAACCATACCATCGCTTAACTTTCATCAAGATGACTTAAAATGGTACTTGCCTGTTTAGTCATTAGATTCCAGAACGATTGCCCAAAGACAAATCAATAAAGGTGAGTTAGAATTGTCATTAAAAAGAAAAGGTCTTAGGACTACTCAACATATACTGAAAGAATCAGGATCCAGTTTATTGGCATATTTTGAGCACTGGATGATTTGCACCAATCTGACTGAAAGTTCAATTTACCGTAGACTCTTGGAATAAACATAACTTGTGTGATACATCACATTTAATTTGCAGCCACCATCTGCACACAAGATAGTTTAAGTTGACAATATAAACAGGTTTGGAAGCACATGTACTTTATGCAAAACACAGCATATGCAAATGTTTGCAAATTAATGTAACAAAGAAAAATGATGTTGCAATTCCAGTGTGGCAAGCTACCATAAAACAAAAGTTATGTTTCAATTCAAACATTATCTATGTACGTGTAAAATCCTTTCCCCCACAAGTAGGAAACACCATTATAAGGTTTAATTTTTATTTTATGCCAATTAATTTGGTTAAATTTTTTTCTGTATCATAGGATATGGCCAATAAAGTGACCCAGATGACTGAGTTGAAGGGTGTTGTCACCGGTTGAGTCGTTTTCTTCCTCACCCTGGGACTAACCTCCACTTGAAGGTTTGACCCAAGGAAGAATGCTAACATGTTGAGTGGGGGGTTGGCGAGTACGTCTGCAGAACAAGTTTGACAACCTTGCCTGTTGAGAGAGCAGCAACCTTTTAACCTGCTTTTTAATCTCTGTCCTCCCTAAATTTCAGCAGCACACTCCCCTCTCCTAAATGGACATTTTTGTTTTGTGCCGTTATTCCCTTGTGTAAGCATTAATGGGACAGTTCAGAGACTTCAGTCTTGTGATCTCATAGAAAAAATGTTCTGCTGTCTAATCTGTGACCGTATGGATGGTTCGATTACCATAGAGCTTCTGTGCAGACTAGCCTGCATGCATTCATTTGAAGCATCCAGGAAGTGTCTCAGTTATGTTTCTAGTTGTTTCAGAAAATACTTTTGTAAAACACAATTCAAAGTTAAAAGATGTGGCTGCTCTGTTACTAAGTGGACAAATCTGCAGGCTTTCAGAGCGTTGTGACATTTAAAGCTACAGTTTGTAGGATAAACAACAAAATGGGTGAAACACCGCACACTGAAATTGGCTTTCCTCTGGTTTATTTTTTTTTAACAGCACAAATGGAAAACAGCATTCATAATTATTTGTTTATTAGTGTATAATTACTTGCAACAAAGAATCAGTGTGTTTTCATAATATTCAAATGAACTTTTCATATCTATATGGGAGAGGCCACCCTTATGGAGGCTGCCATGTTGCTACAGTAGCCCGTAAGGGACATACTAACTCAGTCTTTCACATTTTGCAGTGAGGATGCAAAAATTTGAGAACCTCATTTTTGTGAAACGGAGTGCCATACATAATGCTTGTCACAAACGAAAACAAAGGAGCAAGAATCTTGGTTGCCAAAAAAGCAAAGACATGAAAGGAAACAAAAACTTGACTGGCAACAGCATGATGCAGTCTGCAGCCTCACCATTAGGGGGTGGTGAAACCAGCACACTGTACCTTTCAGGGTTAAAAAGAGAACATTGACAAACATTCATTTATCAGCACTGAGTTTGTTGCAATTCTTTGTTCCACAAATATGACTCTGACAACCTCGACAGACATGTCAATAATCCTGATTATCATAGAATCTTGCTGCCATGATGGAACAGTCAGTCATCATGTGTTTAAGCTCATCTCAGTCAGATTGCATTAATCACCACCTTTGTTGTTTTTCCCGTTTGTCTTTTGATCATTTCTGACCAGATTCTTTGTGGTTTTCTGTGAAAACAGGTCTGGTGAGGCACAGACTGGGTGTTAAACTGATCTGACTCATCAGATGAGGGTGATAATATTGTCTGAAGTCATGTGCAGATCATGAGTCTGTCATGAAGGACGTGGAAAACAATTAAATTACCTGATGTAACTTGACTGATGGAGTTCCTTGCTTTCAGTCAGAGTAGATACAGTTACTACTGATGTTCCTCCTGTCGCATTGTCTTTAGCCGTCAACACAACAGTAAACGCTATTTTCTTTCTGTAGTGGGAGTTAGTGCTGCTTTTGTTTGAAAAGTTCTCAATCTTGAAAAATAATGGTTTTTGTTTCATTTAACTTTGGGCTTGCAAGCCTGACTTTGTCATAGTGAAATGAAAAATATATAGACCAAAGTGCATAGTGCAAGTGGTTTTGGGGAGTATCCAAGTCCACTTTACCATTTACAGGGCACGTAATCTAAGCACAAAGTGACCTCATGATTCTATCGGGTGTGCCTGCGTTGCATCATAGCAGCGCCATGTGGCCATTCTACTCAATCCTTTTGGTTGCACCAGCAGCACCACTGTGCAGTTCAGGCACATCCTAAAAGCTGCTCGTCACTCTGTGGAGAATATGTGCCAGATTGGCAGAACTGGATGGAAGAAGCATCAGTTTGGAGAGAGCTTATCGAGACAGGAAATCAGCATGCACAAAATAATAGTGAATCTGGTTGTATTTTACTTTATTGCACATGGTAAAATCCTCCATGTAACTACATAGCTGAAGCCCAAAAAATCAAAAGAAAAATGACAATCACCAAATAAACAGTTGCTCTGCAGCAAAACTGCAGGCGGGATGTCAAGCCGTGTGCACGACTGAATAAAACTGTGATGCAAAGCAGCCACACCTGCTAATGCACAGGGCCCAGTGGGGTTGTACGGGCATTTCCATGTGACTTGTAGTATAGTTTTTGGATATTTTTTTGTGTACTTCCCACACATATACATTTTAAGGCACTATTTCTTTCATGCATGTGCCTGTTGACACAAGGTGTGACATGACATAAACAAAAAATAAGATAAATCTTTAATTAGTCTTTTAATTACTTCTAATTACAGCGTGCTTTGCATTACACCAAAAGGCCTTTGTTTCCTGGAAAAAAAATTATTTTATATTTAGATGACTGAAAATGCAAAGGAAATGCTATAAATAAATTCTTGCCTAATTTTCCCATTCAGCATAGGAATGCCCATATTATTTATTAACTAAATTAATCACGAGTGCATTTTGGGTGTAACATAAAATAAAGTGATTAGACTGTCGTCTGTGGAGAGTTAGTCTCATCCACACTTCAGTGTTGGATGGCACCCAACTTTAATTCTCTTGCCAAGTCCTGCCTACTTTTGAAGATCCAGTGGCGTTAGTCCCTCGTACTGTGTCTCGTCACAGAAACTGAAGATTGTTTTTCTTACAGCTGTTTGTGCCTTTAATAGCAACACAGCAGTTTCAAGGAATGACAGGCTTCTTTTGTAAATGAAGAATCATTTTATGGCTCAGAGCTGAAAAATATTGGTAAGAAACCATTAAAACTATTAAAAAGCTCCAAGATAGTGTATTATTGATTATCTTATAATTTATGGCATACTAAATGATTGATTATAATAATTGTACTCCAGCCATCAGCCTTCTTGCCTATATATACAGCAATGTTGTCCTGGATTTAAAATTTTAAACATACTGTACGTCACACAGACATTCGTCATTAAATCAGACAAAAACTCTGAGTTCAAACCACATTATATTCCATCATCTACAGTATAACAGTGTGAATGATGGCGTTAGGATTAACTTTCATTGGGTTCAGTCCATCATTATTACTTCAAAAGTCCTGTGAGATCAGAGCCTGTTTCACATGCAGCCCTGCAGAAGTGTAAAATTGATCTGACAAATTAAAAAAACCCTCTCTGTTGTTACAGGGAGAATGTTATATGCCTTTCTCTGTGTGTCTCTGTATGTTAATCCTGTAATCTGAGAGCCACTTCAGCACTACTCCCTCAGCCATGTGACATTAATGCTCCAGAGGCAATTCCTTTGTCGTATCGCGCTACACATCCCTGTAAAGTACGTGCATGCATAGATGCCTGAACCCTGCTGCCACAAAACACCACTTTTAAGACATTTTTTGATTATCTTGCAGCTTGTTTGATTGATATTTAATTTCTTCTTAACCTGCCAGTCAGTATTTCTGTCATGCCCAGTTAGTCCTTCAAGTCTGTCTTGTGTGTGCCCATTGTGTTCCAAAGTCACCATTAAAGCTACAGTAAGCAGGATGTAGTGTGACCTAGTGTTAAGGCTGCAGATAGCATTATGCTGATTAATAGTTACTTTCATGCATTTTGCACTTGTGACCTGATGCTGCGCTCAAGTCATGACAGCTGTGAGTTAAACATGCACTCTAAAGGTGCCCTGACACTTGCACGACTTTGATCCGCGCACTTGCACACACTCTGCCGTGCAGGAGAGTAAACTCGTCGCAAACCGTTCTGCAAACTGTTCTTCACCTCATGAAGCGCATGAAAGACAGAGAAGGGGGAAAAAAAGCTCCAGCTGAAACGGTCCTCTGTGAATCCTGAAGTGATTAAAAGTGTTTTCAACAGACAAACTGAGAGATGATGATTAATCCACGACAAATTAATTATTTTATATGGGCAGCGTACAGCGCACAAAGCGCAGCATCCAGTGGAACAAAGCATGGCATCCAGCTGGGAACACAGCGGGTGGGATTGTCACGACAAAGTGCACGAGAGTGCAGAGCCAAAATGCGTGCAAGTGTCAGGGCACCTTAAATGTTGTATTTCTCATGCACTGAGGTAGCCATTGATTTTTTTTTTTTTTTTTTTTTTTTTTTTTTGCCAGGTTTCTCTGGACTGAGGTTGTGCATTTTGATGAAAGTACTACCGCTGTGTGAATCCCAAGCCTTTTGTTGCAGTTTTATAAACTGATCCAAAATAAATTACTAAGTACAGTCCACAACAATCCTGGGGGTTTCCAAAACCCCGTGAGCTTCTTGTTGAGAATATGAACATAGTACAGTGCAGACAGTGTAAATCCCCCAAAATGAACTGTGTCTCCAGTATGTATTTTTTATATATACTTTTGTGCTCTGTGGCTGTGAGATACACAATATGGAATGCTGACTTACTTTACAAATATGACCCATAAATCTCATGTTGAGATGATCACCACATCTGATCCATCCCAAATCCTCAAGTAGAAAAGTAGATTAAACTCCTCTAGACCAAATGGCTTCCGAGCCAGTCTGTATCACATCTATGACTATTACACTCTATATATATCACTGTGTCTTTAAGAGTGGGGTTTTCCACTTTTTTTTTTTTTTTCTATATTACAAGTACAGCACACAGGTAAAAGTCCATTTCAACTATATGAAGTGGTAGGACCAGGTATGAATAATTTCTAGGAACAATAGCAAAATGGCACCTCTGTTATCCCTGGCTACTGTGTGCTTGCGTCAGTCACTCTTTCTTGTACCCACGAAAACTCAAACAAAATTGTCTGACTCTTACCCAATTTTAACTGGACATCTCAAGAGTGACCATGGAGCAGTTGAAATTTGGGCGTGATTTGGATTTTGGTCTAAAGACCCCCCGCTCTACTGAACAAAGTAAGGCTCTTCCAAGGTGGATCTGCATGTCGATTTGACAAGTTTTACGCTCGATGCCTTTTTGTGACACAACTCCACATTACATGGAGAACAGACAGGGGTGGCCTTTAACCACCAACCTTCTGGACTGAAAACAAGCACACTTAACCACTTGGCTCGATTTTTAACATTAGAAATCCTGTGAGTTAAACTGTTATGTTACTTCATTCACTGGTACCTTCACATTTTCCAACTCTTGTAAAAGTTCAAAGGTCAGTGTGAGGCTCTCACAAGGCTGGTCATAAGACATTAACCTTGTGAGGTAAAAACAAAATCAAAATGTCCACTATTGGGAGACCAAATGATATGTTTGAACTTTGTATTCAGTTCACAGTTTTTAAGACTGTAACACAGGTTCAGAACTGTAAAGTTGTGTTATACTATTTATACTATGCTAACAAGCAAAAAAAAAACAGCTAACATCTTCTTCTGGGCTTCTTCTCTGCTGCACTTTCTGCTATTGAATGTGTTGCTGCCCCAAGTGGTGAACAAAAGGCGAGTAAAAGCAGCAACAGCATGCTGCAGCCAAGCAGTAAAAACCTGGAGAAGAACTCTGGTCTTTCATGTATATTTGAAGGTAAACAATGTTATTAGGGGTCCAAGCCTGCGGCTGGGGACAGCGGTGGCAAAGCAATGCTGTTCCCAGCCCTAGCAAGGCTGGAAACCCTATTGTTTTCTTTGTTTTTTATTAGAAGTCCAAGTCTGCCGGTGCTGGGGACAGTGGGTGCGAAGCATATGCCCCACAGGTAGCTTGTGAGGCAAAGGAGAAAGATTTGTGGAGTGAGTTAGATGAGGTGGTGGAGACTGTGCCCAAGCATGAGAGTGATGATAGGAGTGGACGTCAATGGACATGTTGGCGAAGGGAACAGAAGTGATGAGGAAGTAATGGGGATATATGGTGTCAAGGACAGGAATGTGGAAGGACAGATGGAAATTGATTTTGTAAAAAGGATGGAAATGGTTGTGTTGAACGCCTACTTTAAGAAAAGGGAGGATCACAGGGTGACATGTAAGAGTGGAGGAAGGTTCACACAGGTAGATTACATTCTTTGTAGGAGATTGCAAGCTAAAAGAAATTGGAGACTGTAAGGTGGTGGCAGGAGAGAGTGTAGCTAGACAGCATAGGATGGTGGTCTGTAGGATGACTTCAGAGGTGAACAAGAGATCAGATGGTGTAAGCTGAAGGAGGAAGACACAGTTGTTGTGTGTAGTTCAATGAGCAGATGAGAGAGGCACTGGATGGAGGGGAAGCAGTTTTAAGCAACTGGAAAAGTACTGCAGATGTGGTGAGGGGGACAGCTAGGAAGGTACTGGGTGTGACATCTGGGCAGTGGAAGTAAAACAAGAAGACTTGGTGGTGGAACGAAGATGTCCAGAAAAGCATGAGGAGAAAGAGGTTGGCAAAAAAGAATTGGGATAGTCAGAGAGATGTAGACAGGAGTACATGGAGATGCAGCATAAGGTAAAAAGAGAAGTGACAAAAGCATATAGCATGCTGTACAAGAACTTGAAAAGGAAGGAAGGAAAAAAGGACTTGTACCGATTGGCCAGACAAAGGGACAGAGCTGGATAGGATATGCAACAGATTAGGGTGGTAAAGGATACAGATGGTAATGTGCTGACAAGGGAGGAGAGAGTGGTGAGAAGGTGGAGGGAATATTTTGAGGAGCTGATGAATGAAGAAAATGAGAGAGAAAAGGCTGGATGATGTGGAGGAAGTGCACAAGATTAGCAAGGAGGAAGTGAAGGCAGCAATGAAGAGGATGAAAAGTGGAAAGGCAGTTGGTCCGTATGACATTCCAGTGGAGGCATGGGAATGTGTAGGAGAGATGGCAGTGGAGTTTCTAAACAGGTTGTTTAATAAAATCTTAGAAAGTGCGAGGATGCCTGAGGAGTGGAGATGAAGTGTGCTGGTTCCTATTTTTGAAAACAAGGGTGATGTGCAGAGCTGCAGTAACTACAGAGGCAAAAAGTTGATCAGCCACAGCATGAAATTATCCAATCCAATCCACTTTATTTGTATAGCACATTTAAACAACAGAATAGTTTCCAAAGTGCTGCACATAATGATTATACAAACTATACAAGACAATAAACCAACTCAGATACTAATAAATGAACATTAAAAACAATAAAACAATAAATAAATAAAACACTGGGCCAAAAGACAACAGAGGACCATACAACTCATGCAGAGCTAAGCCAGAGAGTAAAAGTGGGTCTTCAGACGAGACTTAAAACACTCCACTGTGGGGGCTGTTTGAACGTGGAGAGGCAGAGCGTTCCAGAGTCTAGGCCCAGCCACAGAGAAGGCCCTGTTCCCCCTGGTCTTGAGTCCCGTCCTAGGCACCACAAGCTGGAGCTGGCCCTCAGACCTCAGAGCGCGTGCTGGGGAGTAGATTTGGAGGAGGTCTACAATGTATTGTGGGGCCAGTCCGTTTAAAGCTTTAAAAACAAATAATAAA
This sequence comes from Thalassophryne amazonica, assembly GCF_902500255.1. Lineage (NCBI taxonomy): Eukaryota > Metazoa > Chordata > Actinopteri > Batrachoidiformes > Batrachoididae > Thalassophryne > Thalassophryne amazonica. The sequence goes on along the minus strand of NC_047123.1, from coordinate 25,247,091 downwards.
ATTTTCAAATCAATTCTAAAATTAACAGGGAGCCAGTGCAAAGACGCAAGAATGGGTGTAATATGTTCATGTTTTTTGCTCCCAGTTAAGAGGCGTGCAGCAGCGTTCTGGACTAACTGCAATCTGTGAAGTGTATTTTGACTAATTCCAAGAAAGAGTGAATTGCAGTAGTCCAGGCGTGAAGAAATAAAAGCATGCATGACGCGCTCCAAGTCTGAAAAGGATAAAATTGATTTAATTTTGGTTAAAAGACGAAGATGATAAAAGCTGGATTTAACAAACGCATTGACCTTCTTATCCAGTTTAAAATCCAGTCCATAATGAGTCCATAATGATGCCAAGGTTGGTGGCTGTGGGCTTCGTGTGTTGACTGAGAGGGCCCAGGTCTAATCGAGCTGTGTAACCGACACTGGGCCCAAACACAATTACCTCAGTTTTGTTCTCATTTAAGCTAAGAAAATTTTGAGCCAACCAAGCCTTGACGTCTTTCAGGCACACAAGCAAGGGTGTCAGGGGGCTGCTAGAGTTCTTCTTAATAGGCAAGTAGATTTGAGTGTCATCTGCATAAAAATAAGATATGACATGTTTTCAGGTACAGGGTAAAAAGAACAGGCCCAAGAATAGAACCCTGGGGGACTCCACAGTTAAGAGGAACAGAGGACGAGGTGGACTCCCCCAGCCTGACAGTAAAGGAGCGGCCTGTAAGGTAAGAGTGGAACCAGTCCAAGGCTGTCCCTCTGACACCCACACAGTTCTCAAGAAGGGATAAGAGTTGCATGGTCGACTGTGTCGAAGGCAGCAGTCAGGTCTAAAAGCACTAAAATAGCAGAATCACCAGAATCAGTGATTAAAAGCAGGTCATTAAAAACCTTTAAAAGTGCAGACTCAGTGCTGTGAAACGATTTATAACCTGACTGAAAACTGTCTAAAATGCTGTGTATTTCTAAAAACTCTTGTAGTTGTGCAAGAACAGCTTTTTCCAAAATCTTTGAAATAAAAGGAAGCTTAGATATAGGCCTATAATTAGAAATAACAGAGCTATCAAGACTCACTTTCTTTAGAAGAGGCTCAGATACAGCCTGCTTGCAGAACGCAGGGACTTTTCCTGACATAAGGCTGCTGTTGACCAAAGCAACGACATCAGGGCCGATAGTTCCCCAGACCTCTTTAAAGAGTCGTGGGGGGATACAGTCTGAGGGACAAAATGAAGGTTTGAGATTTTTAATAATGTTTGAAACATCTGAAAATGGCACAAGTTCAAACCGGTCTAACACAGCAGAACAGGTGTGAGCCATGATTGAACTGGCCGAAGTGACAGTCATCCCAGCCCTAATACTGGCGACCTTATCACAAAAGAAATTTAAAAAGCGATTACAAACAACTTGAGTCGCTTCCATAGTGGTGGATTGGCCAGGGTTTAGCAAAGATCCAATAGTTTTAAAAAGAACACGAGGTTTGTCCCAGTTATCAGAAATTAGATTAGAAAAATATTTTGCCTTTTCAGACCTGACCATATTTTGGAATTTTCTCCAACTATTTTTAAGAATTTGATAGGAGATGGTCAGTCCGTCTTTCTTCCATTTGCAGTCCGCCCTCCTACACTCACGTCTGGCCTGTCACACAGTTTCATTCAACCAGGGCTCTTGCCTGGTTTTAGGGCGCATAGCTTTGAGTGGAGCAATAGTATTCATAATGGTATTGCATGCCGAAAGAAAAGTAGATGCAATTTGTTCTGTGTCTTGGCATGTGACAGCTACATTGTTTTTGAGGCAACAAAAAGGGAGGAGAAATTATCTCCCGCTTCTGGCCTCAGCTGCCGGCGATAGCATGCAGAACCGCTGGGTTCATTACTGCCATCCAAAATAAAGTTAAATAACACTGGATGGTGATCAGAGAAGACTGCATCCAAAAGCTGAACATTACTGACATCAAAACCATTAGTTAAAAGCAAGTCTAACCTATGACCAAATATGTGCGTTGCTTCAGTAACATGTTGCATAAAATTAAAAGTATCAATCAATTCTAAAAACTCAGTAGCCAAAGGCTTGGACAGACAGCAAACATGAACATTAAAATCACCCAGAAGTAAGATTCGGTCATACTGTGGAATAACAGCTGGAAGCAAGTCAGAGAAATCCTTTAAAAAAATCTTTGTTGTGCTTGGGTGGGTGATAGATAAGTGCGCACAACACAGGGTTGCGCTGTCCCAGTTCAAAACAGCACAATTCAAATGACGAAAAACATCCAGGCATGATACTTTTATATGCCAAACTGTCTCTGAAAATAGCAGCAATTCCACCACCCCGACCACTGCTTCTTGGAACATTAATGAATGAGCAGTTCGGAGGAACCAGGTCAACAAAGGCTGAGGACTCACCCGCACAGATCCAAGTCTCAGTCACAAACAATACATCCAGAAAGTGTGTGGAAAAGAAATCCTGCAAAATTAAAGTCTTATTCATCACGGAGCGCGCATTAACTAGCGCACAGTTGATAATCTGGGTATTGGCCACCGAAGCTACCTGGCTAAGGCCTCGGAGGTTGGCGTGGTTTATGCCTGGAGAGACTTCAGCTTGAAGTGGCTTGGTGGTACGTAACATCCAGGGCTCCACATAAAGCGGAGGGACCACAGGAACCAGCCAGGCGCCAGAAAAGTTCAATGCGCGGCGTGACGTGAAACGGCGAAAACAGTCCAGTCTATTAGTCTTTCCCAAATTATGGGAAAGAGTAATAGAAGCTTGGCTTAGAAAACAGGTGAAGATCTGTGAGTAGCAATATGGTTTCATGCCGAGAAAGAGTACTACAGATGCAATGTTTGCTCTGAGAATACTGATGAAGTATAGAGAAGGCCAGAAGGAGTTACGTTGTATGTTTTTGGATTTAGAGAAGCTTATGACAGGATGTCAAGAGAAGAGTTCTGGTATTGTATGAGTAAGTCTGGAGGGGCAGAGAAGTATGTGAGGGTGGTGCAGGATATGTACAAGGACAGTGTGACAACAATGAGATGTGCAATAGGAATGACACTCATTCAAAGTGGAGGTGGGATTACACCAAGCATCAGCTCTGAATCCTTTCTTGTTTGCAGTGGTGATAAACAGGTTGATGGAAGAGGTCAGACAGGAGTCTCCATGGATGTTTGCAGATGACATTGTGATCTGTTTTGAGTGTAGAGAGCAAGTTGAGTGTAGCTTGGACAGGTGGAGATATACTCTGGAGAGAAGGGGAATGAAAGTCAGTAGGAGCAAGAGTGATTACACATGTGCAAATGAGAGGGAGCCCAGTGGAATAGCGTGGTGACAAGGAGTAGAAGTGGTGAAAGTAGATGAGTTTTAAATACTTGGGGTCAGCTGTCCAAAGTAATGGAGAGTGCGGTAGAGAGGTGAAGAAGAGAGTGCAGGCAGGGTGAGAAGATGGAGAAAGATAGCAGGAGTGATTTGTGACTGAAGAATGTCTGCAAGAGTGAAGGGGAAAGTTTACAAGACAGTAGTGAGACCAGCTATGTTGTACGGCTTAGAGACTGTGGCACTAACAAAAAGACAGGAGGGGAGCTGGAGGTAGATGATCTGAAGATGTTAAGATTCTCTTTGGGAGATGGCACTTTGACTGCTGTTCGATATTTTTCCTCTTTGACTGTGCCCGAATGTTTTGAACATGAAAAAAACATTCTGGGAGGCAGCACGACTGTGCCCAACTGTTTGGACTGCACTCAGAATGCTGTCCGGCGGCCGCAAATGCACCTCGAAACCTCCCAAATGCAGGTCGAATTTTCCTTCGGCCTCCAGTGTGATGGGGTATAAAGTTTGCCCTTTTGCCGGCAAAGTTGTTGTGACAGCACCGTCGTCGCTCATGTGGCTCTGCGGGTCAGGCCCACATCTTACAGCTGCATCGTTACAAGTCACATGGGCCTCGCGGGGCTCGGGAGGTGGACCGCGAAGGGAGATTGAACCCCATGTGTACCTGCTGGCAGGTCTAGTTGGTAATTATTTCCAAAAAAAAAAAAGAGTATACGTGAGAACAGAATTCATTTATTTAAAATTTATAACTTAAACTATTTACTACTAAATACTCGTACTACTATTTTGCAAACAATTTAATATCTGGTTAATTCAGTTGCCTGATTTGCCTGTAAAGTTTTATTTGCTTTAACATTCACACTTGGTGCCTGTTGCCTTTGGCTGTAGAATTTCTTTTATTTTTAGACGTGGGAGTGCTGTTCAGCTGCTCGTCCCGGCCATAATGAACACAACTGACAATCTAGCCATAATATGTATAGATATCAAATATTTAAATACATAATGTGTCTGAAATACTGAGGAGGTGAAGATAAGAGGTATTTCACACATCTGTTTTGAATAAAACACTGTGGTCCACTGTTCCTGTCCAAGGTTGAATTCCTGCTTCAAGTGAAACATATGCCAGTTTATTAGCATCAACTTTCAGATGACTTTAGTGTTTACAAGTTACATTACAAAGTTATCTATTTGTTACCACAGTTGGTCTATAAATCATTTAATGACAGACTACCATAATTGCTTTTAGGTCATAAAATTATGTTGTAATTATATTGTTCAGGTAAAAACTGGGTTTGTGGTTTTAAATGTTTGATTCCACATTCACACCTCATATTTCCACCATGCCAGAAGTGATTATTGGCAGTTATTATTTCTTTCTAAGAAGCTGTTCTCCAAATTTTACACAGTACTGTCATTGTGTCTGCCAGTTTTTGTCCACTTCAAACCCAGTATCTTAAGGTGGAATTGGAAATGTGAAAATGATTCATTCCTAGATGAGCTTATAAGCCATAAACACCCTCACAAAAGACTTCAGTTGTGGCAGGCTTCCAGCCCAAATTTTTTACTCTCATTTATCATACCTTTGCAGTAATTGATAAGTGATAATCTATATATTTTACACTGCTTTACAGTCCATGCTTCTATTCACCTTGTGGTGTTTATTGTGTTGTAATTGCTAGTATATGTAACTATGTACAAAATAACTCTGAAATGTCACCAGATTTTTACCATATTTTGCAGGAATATTCCTTTGGTTAGTTCTCCAGATGCGTTGTAAAAATATAATCCGATAAAAAACACTTTTTCCAGGATATCTCTGCAAACAGTAGGGCAAGACAATATAAAGCTTACATCATTTAATAAATCATTTGTAATCATACTATATCAGTGACGTTTTTATGACATCACAAAGATGACATGAAATGATGTGATAAATTCTCAAAACATTCACATTCTACATGAAATATTTAGGTGCTGTTGTACAGCCTTCTGAAGGTGATGGACTGAGATGTTCCACTGTGATTTGCAGATGCAACTTCTCACATGGAAGATTAAACTTTTTGTCACATTGAGTCAAATAGCTACAGCAACTAGTGCAGGATTTGACAATATGGCGATTTTGACAGTTGCAGTGATGATAATATCTTTATTGTTAAAGGGCATATCTCACTCCAGTCAACACTGTCTTTAAAAAAAATTATATACCAGATTATGAATCATTACTTCCAGCTCTTTAACTTGTGTTTGTGCTGATGTAGCCAATAATAATAAAATCAGCCATACAGCATCTGAAAAATGGAGGCAGATTCAGTTATTTTTAGTTATAAAAGTGATGTAACTTCAGGTGTTGAGTAATTGCTGCCTGAAAGTCACCCTGCCTTTGTCCAGTTCCAGTCCACTTCATGACTTACACCAGTGCACACAGTCAGTTTGGGCTGCTTTTTGTCTCCAAATGTAATATGGCTTTAATTTGGCTTTTAAGTCGAATTTGTGTATTTTGTGATCAACATACAGTAGTGTTCAGAATAATAGTAGTGCAATGTGACTAAAAAGATTAATCCAGGTTTTGAGTATATTTCTTATTGTTACATGGGAAACAAGGTACCAGTAGATTCAGTAGATTCTCACAAATGCAACAAGACCAAGCATTCATGATATGCACACTCTTAAGGCTATGAAATTGGGCTATTAGTAAAAAAGTAGAAAAGGGGGTGTTCACAATAATAGTAGCATCTGCTGTTGATGCTACAAACTCAAAACTATTATGTTCAAACTGCTTTTTAGCAATCCTGTGAATCACTAAACTAGTATTTAGTTGTATAACCACAGTTTTTCATGATTTCTTCACATCTGCGAGGCATTAATTTTGTTGGTTTGGAACCAAGATTTTGCTCGTTTACTAGTGTGCTTGGGGTCATTGTCTTGTTGGAACACCCATTTCAAGGGCATGTCCTCTTCAGCATAAGGCAACATGACCTCTTCAAGTATTTTGACATATCAAATCAGTTTTATTTATATAGCGCCAAATCACAACAGTCGCCCCAAGGTGCTTTATATTGTAAGGCAAAAGCCATACAATAATTACAGAAAAACCCCAACGGTCAAAACGACCCCCTATGAGCAAGCACTTGGTGACAGTGGGAAGGAAAACTCCCTTTTAACAGGAAGAAACCTCCAGCAGAACCAGGCTCAGGGAGAGGCAGTCTTCTGCTGGGACTGGTTGTCCCAGCTATATCCAAACTGATCCATGATACCTGGTATAGGCCCAACACCACAGTAGGAGAAACATGCCCATATCATGATGCTTGCACCACCATGCTTCACTGTCTTCACTGTGAACTGTGGCTTGAATTCAGAGTTTGGGGGTCGTCTCACAAACTGTCTGCGGCCCTTGGACCCCCCCCCAAAAAAAAAATTTTACTCTCATCAGTCCACAAAATATTCCTCCATTTCTCTTTAGGCCAGTTGATGTGTTCTTTGGCAAATTGTAACCTCTTCTGGAGGTTTCTTCCTGTTAAAAGGGAGTTTTTCCTTCCCACTGTCGCCAAGTGCTTGCTCACAAGGGGTCGTTTTGACCGTTGGGGTTTTTCCGTAATTATTGTATTGCTTTGCCTTACAATATAAAGCGCCTTGCGGCAACTGTTTGTTGTGATTTGGCGCTATATAAATAAAACTGATTTGATTCTGCACATGTCTTTTATTTAGCAGAGGGACTTTGTGGGGGATTCTTGCAAATAAATTAGCTTCACACAGGTGTCTTCTGTCACAGCACTTACAGGTAACTCCAGACTCTTTGATCATCCTGGAGCTGATCAATGGGTGAGCCTTTGCCATTCTGGTTATTCTTCTATCCATTTTGATGGTTGTTTTACATTTTCTTCCACGTGTCTGTCCCCCCCCCCCCCCATTTTAAAGCATTGGAGATCATTGTAGATGAACAGCCTATAATTTTTTGCACCTGCGTATAAGTTTTCCCCTCTCCAATCAACTTTTTAATCAAACTATGCTGTTCTTCTGAACAATGTCTTGAATGTCCCATTTTCCTCAGGCTTTCAAAGAGAAAAGCATGTTCAACAGGTGCTGGCTTCATCGTTATAGGGGACACCTGATTCACACCTGTTTGTTCCACAAAATTGACAGACTCACTGACTGAATGTCACACTACTATTATTGTGAACACCCCCTTTTCTACTTTTTTTTACTAATAGCCCAATTTCATAGCCTTAAGAGTGTGCATATCATGAATGCTTGGTCTTGTTGGATTTGTGAGAATCTACTGAATCTACTGGTACCTTGTTTCCCATGTAACAATAAGAAATATACTCAAAACCTGGATTAATCTACTACTATTCTACTACACTACTATTATTCTGAACACTACTGTATATCTTTCTCCACCTCTTTGTAACCCCCAGTGTATTCAGAGAAAAAAAAATAAAAAAACAAAACATTGCATACGTCTCAGTAAGAGGGAATAATAATGATTACATAAAATGAAAGTGGTGTCGTTGATTTCACTCCTGTAGTGTTCACATACAGAGCCATATAGAATTATTGTTCCATTGTGTGGCACTGTCTTTTGTCCACAGAACAGTGTCCCTCCATCAGCCTCCTTCCAGTAGCGCTTAGCTTAGCCATCGGTTTAGCTCAGCTTAGCCAGGATCTCAAAGTGCCGGGAGTTGGTCCATGTCGCGGCTCTCCTGTTAACAGCGGTCACTCGTCATCGCTTTTCTGTCCGACTCGGTGATCACAGAAGCGGCTTCCCCAGTGAGACTCGCCAGAATCCCGCATGTAACATCTTAGTTTAGCGTGATGTAACGCCGCGGCACAAACCACAAACACGGATGATTCCATGCTTTCGGGAGAGGAAACGCGCTTTGTTCTCCTGGCCACACAAATGGAAAGAATAAAATCCATGATTCGATCAGTGTTTTGAAGACCATTCTCACACTGTGCTGGGCTTCATTTCTCACTTTCCTTTTCAGAATATTAACAAATCTGTCCAAATATTAAGCAACGCTAGTCATTTTAGTGCATCCTTGTAAAATGTACATTCTAACCATTTTGACGTATTCACCGGCAAAGTCCACACAAAACGCTGATTTCACACTGTAAAAAAATTCAGTTTTTCCTTGAGTTCAGTAGAGTGTTTGGAGAGGTGTGGTCTGACATGATGTCATCAAAGTCAAGTTTTTTAGAGATGTTCAGGTGAAATCAGGCTAAATTCCCCATGTTTGTCTTAATTTCTCAGGGCACATGGCACCAAAAATAAAACGCAATACATCAGTATTTTCACAATTCTTTATTTAGAATAGTCAGCCCATTTGACATGTTGTTTACAAGTGATATGCACTTTGAGTATGTTGACAAGGGCAGGCGCGGTTTTATTTTAATGTGTACCAACAACCACAGAGCCCTCAGAATTACAGAGGAATCATCATGAAGCATTCAAACGTCCTGCTCGGAAAATAATTTGTGTGATGGAATACAGAAAAGAAAAGCTGAAAGGGTGTTGCACTTTGTTCGTTGCACGTTTGACGATTGTGAACGCCTCCTCTGGTCTTCTGCCTTTTATCCAGCAGACCTGACAGATCAGTTGGTTTAATGTGAGCTCCTCAGCAGGCACAGCTTCACTCGCTTTCCGAACACTGGGATTCTTTTTACACTTTGGACGCACGCCAGGTCACCAGTCAAACCACATGGTCAAGAACACAAAGCTGTGCAAGGAGGGAAACCTCTTACAGAGAAGTGTTTGTTAGAATATGAGTGGGTGGGCTTAATTGTGAGTCCATGAATGAAGAAGTATAAAAGAATTTGCTTTGCACTATAAGCAGCTCTTTACAAGAGGAATGCTTCTCCAGTACAGACAGGAGTCGGTGATTATATTTGAAGGGCAGCTGTCAAGTGGCGTTGTTGGTTTTACACACTGTAAACTGTTAGCATTTCCAACACGCCTACTGCAAGGATAATTCATGCAAATAGATATAAATCATTCTGCTATATCCTGCACATATGATTTATCTATTTGTGCATTAAACTGTGTATCAAGAATGCCACAGTGGGGGGTCAGCTGTGCAAACCAAGTTCAGGAGTGTGTGCAGTCACACTGCAAAATCGAGAGCACACACTAGTGCTGAGAGCCTTTAGATTAAAACTTAGCAGCAGTAGAGCACCAGTTTCTTTTCAGCAAAAGGAGTGTGCATGAAAGGGAATGAAGTTTCTGGAATTTTTTCCCCCCCTTTCCATTTTCTCCCAGTTGCTGTTCTGCCCCAGGGGTGCAGGAGAAGATTGGAGTGACAGCTACAAGAGGTCTAGTGGTATGCCGCCCCTCTCTGACATGAGCTCTGCCCTCATTATAAATTACAGCATATTGATGAGTAATGGAATTGCTTGACCTGTGTTCAAGGTCCGCTGCTTAATCATCGAGGACTAAACCAACCCAAAAGCACAGTTTTTTTTTTTGTTTTTTAAAGGACAAGTTCCATATATCTGTCCAGTCGTCCATGTTTACATGGATATTATGTCATATGTCAGGAATCAGTGGTCCTGCAGTCTGAAGATTAGTACTATGTTATTTGCAAAATAAGTTTCTGTATTCTGTAATGCAACACATAGCAACACTCAGAAATGACAAAACCCAGCAACAAGTGAGGCGGGTGAGCAGGTCCTGGATTTAAATTAGTCAGTGTCCCAGGAATTCTATTTGCTCCTATTAAACTGTGTGTGTGTGTGTGTGTGTGTGTGTGTGTGTGTGTGTGTGTGTGTGTGTGTGTGTGTGTGTGTGTGTGTGTGTGTGTGTGTGTGTGTGTGTGTGTGTGTGTGTGTGTGTGTGTGTGTGTGTGTGTGTGTGTGTGTGTCTCAGTGAGAGAGAGAAAATGACAAGAAGTGACCTTTGACCTAAATCATATAACCTGTGTTGCAGTATCTGGGTGTCATGTCAATAAACTTGTTCCTTTGGAGAGGAAAAAATGGCTTATCCTTTAACTGATGGCGAATTAAAGCTACAGTGTGTCGGATTTAGTGTCATCTAGTGTTGAGTTCTCAGATTGCACGATGCTGTTGCTCTTGCCGATTATGTTTCTTTCATGTTTTCACTTCTTGGGCAAAGGGAATTCAATATGTGTGGTCTTCTGTTTCACAAAAATGAAGGTTCTCAAAGTCGTTAGCCTGCATTAGCGTAGGAACTATTCAACAGTGTATAGGAGGGCAACCACTGGTTTCTCTGCTTTATTCTTCAGTCTTCTGTCTTTGCTACAAAATGTGAAAGATGGAGTACATAGGTATGTCCCTTTTGGACTACTTGGTCAATATGGAGGTCACCATATCGTATAAACTGGTCATATGCACTGTGGCTTTAATGCAAGTGGTAAAGACTTGAGTTGTGAATAATTTAACACTGACACCAAGACGATACAACCAGGCAAAAATTCTGCTTGGGATGGCTTGTAATGGCAAACTTTTGCAAACGGGCCATTTCCCTGAAGACCACAGTAGAGTTGATGGTGTCTGGAGGATTCTGTGAGGATCAGGTGATACCTGTCACTACAGGTGGTCCTACCAACATGGTCAAACTCTTCTCCTTTGACACCTGGGTGATATGGAATCCCACAGCGCAGTGTTATATTGGGAAACTTGACCAGTATCTGACAAACAACCTCCACGGCTGACATCGCAGTCTTGCAACACTCTGACCTTCTTCTTCTTCCTGGTCATCTGTCTCTTTGTGCCCACATACCTCCACATGTGGCCTATCCTGCTGTAGCTGGATGGAGCCCAACGCTGTCCCACTCTGGCTCGTGAGTTTACACAAAGTTTACAGCTTGCTTTAGCTAATGGAAAGATGGACGGTTTTGTGGACTAATATGGTCAAAGGAGGCTATGACATGCTTCTTGCCTTCATGCTAAGATGAGCTGGTGAGCGTGAAGCCTCACAGCTGCTGCTGAGGCCTCTGGTAGTCTGGAAAAGTCAAGGATGTGTCAAAAATAAATAGACTGTTCATTGTGTTCGAGTCAGCTGCTTTATATTTTCAGCAATGCGTCTGCTTTCTGCACACGCTGTCCTTTTGATTATTAATGGATATAAAATTTGGTTTTCCTGCTTATTGCTGCTTTGCTGAGCACCAACAAAATATTGAAGTCAACTCTGCATTTAAAATATTATATTTATTCTCGTCCATTCAAACGCTTTTTGAGAAGTACGTAACTGGGTGTCTTTTGGTGTTGCTACTTTTTGTGCCTGAGCGCCACAAGTGAGACTGATTATATTCTGCATTAAAGAAATATAGCTAAATAATAAATTGAATTTTCTAGAGGTTAAAGTAGGGTTTTTTATCATTCGAATCTGAGGAAGTTTGTGTTCTTCCAGTGAAGCATCAAAGCAGTTATAAAGCATCATTTTTTTTCTACGGTGTGTCATCAGTGTCCTGGGCCCATGAATCGTATTGAGCCATGATTTTCAATTACAGCAACGAATGTGACCTGATCAGTTTCAGTTTATATGGTATTACATCACATACGGTAAATCTTTTGGCTAATAATCGCTTACTGAAATGCATTATGATGAATGGACTACTGTTCACCAAACTGACTTTCACACCGTTGCTGCAGGTCAGTGCAACCGCTGTGGTTAAGATGACTTTGCATTGCACTGGCAAGGCTAACGAGTTAATTTATTGTGATATGCTAATGGTGACTTCCTCATGGATATCCAAACATTGTGGGGCCCTATCTTCACAATTTATCTTGATGGTCTAAATCGCATCGCACAAGTGCAGTGTTGTGTGCACCAGTACTGCACTACACCTCACGACACGTCATTTAAAGACCAAACACGTCCATGGGTGCACAGATGAACGCAACTACAATACTTATGCAACGTGGGTACTGGGGATGAAAATCTCAACGGCATTAGATGGAAAATAGCTACCACACTTGTGCCATGCTGTGCTGTGCTTTCCTTTGCAGTGGGTGTAAGATTTAGGGAGTGTTCTGCTGTCCTCTTCTCTGAGGAGTCTTTAACAAAGTAGCCCCAAATTCAACCTCTTAAATTTTCAACAGAGATAATTGACCTGCTGATAATAAATCTGTTGTTGCAGTTTCTGCAGCAGTGTAAAGTTTTACTGTATTGAGGGTTTGCATATTTGGAGACAGAGAACCAAGCATTCAGTGCTGTTTTATCAACTCCCAGGGTCAAAGTTCCTTGTGATATAAAAGAGGCTGTTTAAAAAATAGAGTTTAAGCATAAGGAAGTTAATTTGAGTGTTGATACTATTTGGATTACTGGGCTTTCTGAGCAGACAAAACTTTTGGTTATGTGTTCAACCCACTTTGTAATGCTGCTCATTTATGACAGCTGAACTTGATCTGTTTTTGACGATGCTGTAGAGGAAGGGCTCATAAAGCAACGGGTCAAATCAAACAGTTTTCACACATAACTGTTAAACTGCAGCAGTTAAATAACAAGCCTTACAAAAAAAATAGGTTATTAAGCACAGAGATATTGAACAGTACTAAAAGAGGAGCAAACAGTTACTCGGTCACCCCAAAAACAGTTTTCATCAATTGATCTTAAAATATATATATATATATAAATATATATGTTGTTGTTTTTTATGTTGCTGACTTAATGAAATAATCAGCTTTATTCCTGTTTTCAGACATATAGATTGGTTGTGATGGATCTTCGGCTTTTGTACAATTTTTTTTTTTTTTTTTAAACTACACTCAACAAAAATATAAACGCAACACTTTTGGTTTTGCTCCCATTTTGTATGAGATGAACTCAAAGATCTAAAACTTTTTCCACATACACAATATCACCATTTCCCTCAAATATTGTTCACAAACCAGTCTAAATCTGTGATAGTGAGCACTTCTCCTTTGCTGAGATAATCCATCCCACCTCACAGGTGTGCCATACCAAGATGCTGATTAGACACCATGATTAGTGCACAGGTGTGCCTTAGACTGCCCACAACAAAAGGCCACTCTGAAAGGTGCAGTTTTGTTTTATTGGGGGGGATACCAGTGAGTATCTGGTGTGACCACCATTTGCCTCATGCAGTGCAACACATCTCCTTCGCATAAAGTTGATCAGGTTGTCAATTGTGGCCTGTGGAATGTTGGTCCATTCCTCTTCAATGGCTGTGCGAAGTTGCTGGATATTGGCAGGAACTGGTACACGCTGTCGTATACACCGGTCCAGAGCATCCCAAACATGCTCAATGGGTGACATGTCCGGTGAGTATGCCGGCCATGCAAGAATTGGGACATTTTCAGCTTCCAAGAACTGTGTACAGATCCTTGCAACATGGGGCCGTGCATTATCCTGCTGCAACATGAGGTGATGTTCTTGGATGTATGGCACAACAATGGGCCTCAGGATCTCGTCACGGTATCTCTGTGCATTCAAAATGCCATCAATAAAATGCACCTGTGTTCTTCGTCCATAACAGACGCCTGCCCATACCATAACCCCACCGCCACCATGGGCCACTCGATCCACAACATTGACATCAGAAAACCGCTCACCCACACGACGCCACACACGCTGTCTGCCATCTGCCCTGGACAGTGTGAACCGGGATTCATCCGTGAAGAGAACACCTCTCCAACGTGCCAAACGCCAGCGAATGTGAGCATTTGCCCACTCAAGTCGGTTACGACGACGAACTGGAGTCAGGTCGAGACCCCGATGAAGACGACGAGCATGCAGATGAGCTTCCCTGAGACGGTTTCTGACAGTTTGTGCAGAAATTCTTTGGTTATGCAAACCGATTGTTTCAGCAGCTGTCCGAGTGGCTGGTCTCAGACGATCTTGGAGGTGAACATGCTGGATGTGGAGGTCCTGGGCTGGTGTGGTTACACGTGGTCTGCGGTTGTGAGGCTGGTTGAATGTACTGCCAAATTCTCTGAAACGCCTTTGGAGACAGCTTATGGTAGAGAAATGAACATTCAATACACGAGCAACAGCTCTGGTTGACATTCCTGCTGTCAGCATGCCAATTGCACGCTCCCTCAAATTTTGCGACATCTGTGGCATTGTGCTGTGTGATTAAAACTGCACCTTTCAGAGTGGCCTTTTGTGGGCAGTCTAAGGCACACCTGTGCACTAATCATGGTGTCTAATCAGCATCTTGATATGGCACACCTGTGAGGTGGGATGGATTATCTCAGCAAAGGAGAAGTGCTCACTATCACAGATTTCGACTGGTTTGTGAACAATATTTGAGGGAAATGGTGATATTGTGTATGTGGAAAAAGTTTTAGATCTTTGAGTTCATCTCATACAAAATGGGAGCAAAACCAAAAGTGTTGTGTTTATATTTTTGTTGAGTATATATATATATATATTTTTTTTTTTTGTTAACTTGCTGACTTAATTAAATAATCAGCTTCATTCCTGTTTTCAGACATATAGATCGGTTGTGATGGATCTTCGGCTTTTGTACAATTTTTTTTAACTACTTTTAATGCTTCAAACATCTTTTAAAATCTTCCTTTTTTCTTTATTATGCTTTTGTTGTATTTTGTTAGTGTGGCCATAACTGATGGTCACCCCACTGCATCTGGTCTGCTTGAGTTTTCTTCCTATAACCAAAAAACAGAGGATGTTGTACATGAGATTAAACCTTGCTTGAGATGAATGTTTCATTTGGTTCAATGAGTTGTATTCAATGAGTTGTAAAGAGCTTTAAACCAGTGTTATCCTGATTTAAACTGGATTTAATGTGATTAAATCGAAAAAATGTGGTTTAAACTGTTCTACGTCAAACTGATTTGACGCGCCTCTTTTATTGTTCTTTCTTTTCTACTGTTTCCTTGTGCTTTGGGTTGTCCCAGCTGATCTGGTATGAATCTGCATATTGACTTGGCAGAGATTTTTTACATTAGTTGTCCTTTTTGATGTGACTCCAGGGGCCCTAAAGTGCCTATTCAGCTCCACTTTGCTATTTACAGGGCACATAATCTGAGTGCAGAGTAATGACAGGGTGAAAAGGGGTTGTGTTTATGCTCTTAATTAGTCATGTGTTTTGGACATAACATGAATTAAATCTTTCAGATTATCATGTTAAGAGCTGTGTATGCTTTAGCCATCATTGCTATTGAGATGATGGACTCAGTAGGTGGCAGGAATGATAAGTTTCCTGTGCAAAGGAACGGACCTGCACTCATAGTGTCAAAGTGTGCAGCAGAGCGGCCACCACAGCTCCCTAAGGTGAAACAGTTGAGCATTCCTTTCGTGCAACCCCTCCTCCTCTTCCATCATTACACAACTCCATCTTGGTGCTTCCCACCAGCAAACCCGGGATGGAAGAAAAACCAGAGTAAATATGTGGGAAATGTGGGGGGGTTTTCCATTACGTTGTACTTTTATTTTGTTATTTTGCACAAGCAGAGTGTGCGTGCTTCGTGAACCTGCCTGTGTAAGGTGTGTCTGAATGCAAAAAGCAGAAAAACACTGCGCTTGACTTTTGACCTGGTTTTTGTGTGGTCGTGACGCAGTAATTTTCTGCTGTCCCGTGATGGTGTTAGTGCACCACAACTGTGCCTGACCGCATCTCGTTTTCAGACGGGCACGCTCATGAGCACATGAGGTATTTAAACAATGTGAGCACTAAGCACGATAATGACAGCCGCTTTGGTTGGAAACTAACAGTGACACTTGCGCTTTCCACCGCTTTGCATCGAGTGCAGTATACAACCCCAGGTCTGCAAGGAGGAAAAACACAAATGCATGTTTGTGATGATTGGAGGACTCGAGAATACCAGAAACCCATGCGAACACAGGGAGAATATGCAAAAGTCCAACAGAATCAGGGCATCGCGTTCTTGAACCCAGGACCTTCATCACTGTGCATTTAAGGTGCCTCGAAGCTGCCATAATAAAATTAGTTGCATGCTGAAGTCCTACTGTACCAGGGAGGTGTTGTTGGTAGTGATTTTAAGGATGATTGAGATCTTCAGTCCTTCAGTCCAGTTGTTGTCTCAATCATTTCAACTGAATGTGAGCCACCTGTTGGTGACTTTGCAGATCAGCCTGTTTTAGCTCACCACCTCTTATGGCTGGTGTCCAAAATAACACAAATCCTCATGCACCTCTCACCCCGGTCATTGTAAACACACCCCTGCAGTCATTACTCATTAGGTCTTTAGGGGAAAGCTGATGCTGAATAGGAAGGAAGGGAAATGAGAAGGTCTGAATGCACTAATCCAAGCGTATTATGGTCTCTCTTTCAAACAGCATGCTCTCTGTGGACTCTGTTGTGCAAACAATATAATTAAATCTTTCAGTGCTCGCCGTCACTGATATGGTGCATTGTACCTATTTTGCCTTCAACTGTTGTGATTCAGAATCATGAACCGTTATCGAGGTTTGAAGGGATGAACAGTCAAAGCTTAAACAGTACCATTATTGACAGGGCAGAAAGACATTTTAACGCTGGAGTAATGTAGTACTTGTGTGTGTATTTAGTTTATATTTTGTTATTGTCAAACTTATTTCCATTTGAACTGATTGTAATGGTTCGGTGATGGATTTTTGTCAGTAATAGTTGTGTTGGCACAGATTACTTTGTGGTGGACTCACTGTACTCTTCTTTGTTTTTCCACAGTACTGTCTGACGGAGGCCACACTCTGAGGTGGAGGAGGCTGTAAAGAGGCCCAGAAGGTGCCTCCCACCCTCCCTACCTTATCAACCGTACACATTGGAGAATTATGGCTCCTCGGAAGCGCGGCGGGGGTGGACGCAGTGGCCTGTCCTTCATCACATGCTGTTTCCATGGCAGCGATCACCCAGAGATCACCTACAAGCTCCGGGAGGACTTTGCTCTGCAGGTCATGGAGCCGGCGCTGCCGATGCCGGGATATGATGAGCTGGATGGCATGTTCGCCGAGTTGGTGGTGAGACATTACTCACTTTGTTGTCGTATTCCAGAATAGACTCACTCTGAAAGGTGAGCTGCTCATGTACTGTACGTCTGGAAAGTATTCACAGCGCTTCACTTTTTCTGCATTTTATGTTACAGCCTTATTCCAAAATGGATGAAATTCATATTTTTTCCTCAAAATTCTACACACAATACCCCATAATGACAATGTAAAAAAAAGTTTTTTGGTTTTTTTGGGTTTTTTTTTGCAAATTTATTAAAAAAAAAAAAAAAGAAAGAAATCACATGTACATAAGTATTCACAGCCTTTGCCATGAAGTTCAAAGTTGAGCTCAGGTGAATCCTGTTTCCACTGATCATCCTTGAGATGTTTCTACAACTTAATTGGAGTCCACCTGGGGTAAATTCCATTCACTGGACATGATTTGGAAAGACACACACCTGTCTACATATAAGGTCCCACAGTTGACGGTGCATGTCAGAGCACAAACCAAGCATGAAGTCAAAGAAGTTGTCTGTAGACCTCTGAGACAGGATTGTCTCGAGGCACAAATCTGAGGAAGCATACAGAAACATTTCTGCTGCTTTGAAGGTCCTGATGAGCACATTGGCCTCCATCAGCCATAAATGGAAACCGTTGAGATCCACCATGACTCTTCCTAGAGCTGGCCACCCGTCTAAACTGAGAGTTCGGGGAAGAAGGGTCTTAGTCAGGGAGGTGACCAAGAACCCGATGGTCACTCTGTCAGAGCTCCAGCATTCCTCTGTGGATAGATGAGAACCTTCCAGAAGAACAACCAGCTCAATCCACCAGTTAGGCTTGTAAGATGGAGTGATTCTGTTTTTTCTCTGTTTAAGGTGCAGCTCCATCCAGAGATGGGAGTTGTATTTGTGTTGGCGATCCTCCTTTCCTGTGCACCAACAGCAATTCTTGTATATTCGTCCGTGAATTGTTCTGTGAATTGTTTCTGTAATTTATGTTTGTAGCATGGCCCAAGCAGAGGGTCAATCCTTTGAGTCTGGTCTGTTTGAGGTTTCTTCCTCAGAGGGAGTTTTTCCTTACCACTGTTGCTCTGGGAGTTGGTAAGGTTAGACCTTACCAGTGTGAAGCGCCTTGAGACAACTCTGTTGTGATTTGGCGCTATATAAAGGAAAATAAATTGAAATTGAATTGAAATTGGCCAGATGGAAGCCACTCCTTAGTAAAAGGCACATGGCAGCCCACCTGGAGTTTGCCAAAAGGCTCCTTTGTGCATCAAGAAAGTATTTAGCAAAGGCTGTGAATACTTATGTAAATGTGATTTCTTAATTTTTTTTTTTTTTTTTATCTGTATACTAAGCGTGGAGGTCCCATTTTTTTGTTCTCAATGTTCTCTGGATCTGCTCACCTCACACATCATCTCTACGCTCTCAATCTTCCCATATCCTCTATAGTTATGGATGCAGATCATGTCTCTTTCACAAACCCCCTTAATTGCCCACATTTTGCGGTTAAATAGAACCGCCGATCTGTGATATACCGCCAATTTCCGCCAGATGGAGGTTTCGCTTAGCAAGTATGAATCCATCCAGCTTCTATGTATGATATTCAATGCATTGTCACTAGGCACTCCTCTTTTTTTTTCTTTTTTTTGTCATCTGTATTTCATCAAGGTAGGTCATTGAAAATTGTCTGAGGAGGTTTTCTAGGGCAAAAACATCCACAGATTCCAAATCTGCCATCACATTTGCGCCAGCTATTATGGTTCGGGCGCCACAGGCCCCGTTTTGATGCTGAAAATAGCGCACAGGCAAGACACCCCCCCCCCCCCCAAAAAAATGCATAAAACAGTATAGTTATGTGAAAACATTGCTTCTTAATTATTGCAAACAAATGTCAGTATGTTTTTATTACACATTCTTTCCAGTCTTTTGTGCATTCTCATCATTTATTATATACGTGGTGTGTCCATAAAGTAACGGTCCTTTTTATTTTTGTTTAAAACTACCGTATTTTCCGGACTATAAGTCGCACCGGAGTATAAGTCGCACCAGCCACTTTATCCATTATAAAGAAAAATAAACCATAAATAAGTCGCACCGGAGTATAAGTCGCACCAGCCACTTTATCCATTATAAAGAAAAATAAACCATAAATAAGTCGCACCGGAGTATAAGTCGCACCAGCCACTTTATCATTATAAAGAAAAATAAACCATAAATAAGTTGCACTGGACTATAAGTCCCATGGACATACAGGTATGTTAACTTAACATGAAAAGTTCAGATGATAATATTGTGACGGCTACCGTTTTCAGATGCATATTTCACCAGTCGTAACTTACAATCTGCAGAGTATGATTTTGTTTTTGGTGGCATTTTTTCGGGCCTTCTCCGTTGTCTTGTTAAGTTATCAGTAACGTTGAAATTTTTATTTTTCTATGGTAGTCAGAAGTCGCAGGAACAGTCACACAAGCCTCGAGTGCCCTCTCGTGAGCTGCATTTTACCTACAGATATGTTTGTATTTTGCGGACCACATTGCGAGCCGAACCATGCAGCACCTACCTGCGCAGCTCATGACCACCCAGCGTTGTCGATCCAGCTCCTTCCAAGTGCAGACGCTAATCCTCCGCCGTCGCTCAGTGCTCCCATGCAGCTCTCAGCGTCAACTCTGCTCACACTGATATCCAAGGGTTGAAGCTGTTTTGTTAGCCGTCCCGGAATAAACACCATGTTCGTCTGCTTCAAACGCTATTCACAATCTTCGACGCCAGCTCCTTCCAAGTGCACACACTAATCCTCCGCCGTCGCTCACCCGGTGCTCCCACGTAGCTCTCAGCGTCAACTTAAACACTCTGCTCACACTGATATCCAAGGGTTGAAGCTGTTTTGTTCGCCATGCCGGAATAACAGCAAGCACCGTATTCGTCAGCTTCACACGCTGTGGGTGAGGTGAGGAATACGCGTCCAACGTTCTGTTCTCTGATTAGTTATCGCGACCAGCGTGACTTATAGGACGGCCGCCATACTACAGTGTCCATGATGCATTGCATTTCCTTTTCCGGTGGCCATTTTAAAACATAGATCGACTCTGTCACGTAAAATTGTTTTGTTACAGTAAATTAATTGAGATCCTACCGGTATATTTTTCATTTATAAGTCGCACCGGAGTATAGGTCGCACCCCCGGCCAAAACATGTAAAAAAGTGCGACTTATAGTCCGGAAAATACGGTATATGGATTTCATTCATATGTTTTTACGTAAGACATGCTTGAACCCTTGTGCGCATGCATGACTTTTTCCACGCCTGTCGGTGACGTCATTCGCCTGTGAGCACGCCTTGTGGAAGGAGTGGTCCCGCCCACTCGTCGGATTTTCATTGTCTGGAAATGGCGGAATGAAAAGGACATTTTTTCAGAAGCTGTTAGAGACTGGCACCTGGAAACCATTCGAAAAAGTTATCTGGCTTTTGGTGAAAATTTTACAGGCTTCACAGAGAATAAGGACTTTAACTACAGCTTTAAGGACCCCTTTAAGGATGGTCGGTGCGCCGCGCTCCGAGATGTGACGTCACGGCACAAACCACTGGATCATTTCTAAGCTGATGGCTCTGTGGATACGAGACCGTCGTGTGCTCTTTCTCTGGTTATCACAAGAGCTGGACATCAGCCATTTTCCGGCAGATTTCACTTTTAACAAGAGATTTTGTCAGGGAAAGCGCGTGGAGGCTTCACGCGTCACAACCGATTCGCTGATGAAGCGAGACAAAGGAACACCTCCGTTTCGGAGTGTTAGAGGACAAGTTTGGACATGTCCAGCTCTCCACAAGTTCTCTTATACTCACTCGACTGGTAAGCACTGAAAGCCGAGATAGGCATGTCCAAACTTGTCCTCTAACACTCCGAAACGGAGATGTTCCTTTGTCACTGACTTTGCTAGTTTTTACTAAATTTGCTAATAATTTAAAAAAAAATTATTTTTTCATGTCATCATGGGGTGTTGTGAGTTTAATTTTGAGGGGAAAAATTAATTTACTCCATTTTGGAATAAGTTTGTAACATAACAAAATGTGTCAAAGTGCTGTGAATACTTTGTGGACGTACCGTAAACATATTTTAACTGTGGTTCAAGACACCCCTGTTGAACCAGTTCTCACCTCAAACAGCTTACCCACAGAGAAGCCCGAGGGGTGTTATAGGACCCCAATGCCATTGTCTGTTACTGATGTGTCACCTGAAAAGTACATCTGTTCAAATCCCTCAAACTTTAGCATCTTTCAAAAAAAAAAAAGAGAATCTCAGTCATACTTTTTTTAACCTACTTTTTTCTCTATTCCAGAGGTCACAGGTGGTATTACAACTGTTTTCCCCAAAAACATTAAGCTACATTTATTGTAAATCAATTATATTATGCCACATTCTCTATATTCATTCATAGTCGGCATAAACCGGAGTGCCAACATTTCAGGAGTAAGTACCTTTGGCTTCTCCCTTGTTACACTGTGGGTTGCCACAGCAGATCTAAGGTGGAGCTGCATGTTGAATTGGCACAAGTTTTTATGCAACTCCACGTTAACCTTCTGCACTGGAAACAAGCACACTTAACCGCTTGGCCACCTCCCCTTACTGTCAACATTTCAGGAGAATAGATGTACATCCTATGTAGGCACTGAGATATTTATCCTCAGATTCTGTTGCATGAAGTGGCTGAGATTCGACCACTCCCCCTGAACAGGATGCCAGTCCACCGCGGGTTACTTCCACTTCTCCAGTCAAAGCTGGTGCCCATTTGACTTTGTGAACTAAGACATTGCAGATCAAGCATCATGTCCAAGGATACAAACAGGGTAGAATGACCAGGACTCAAACCCAGTTCTTTATCCCCACTGATCTACCTGCTCTACATGTTTATCACAGATAATTTTACATCTTATTGTTCTTTTAACACTCTGGGCTTTGAACCTACCAACTTGTTGGAGTTTTTCCTCAGAAAAGCTCATATTGATGTTTATTCAACTGTCAAAAGGTGTAATTTTAACTCTGTCCCAGAGTTGAGTGAGCAAGTCAGTGGATGGATAAAAGAACATTTCCAAGTCACTGACTATATCCCTGAGTTCATTAAAGCAACCAGTAATAAATAGAAACAGTATGGCGCTGTGCATATATAATCGTAACTTGCGTGTTGTAACCTCAGCAAAGTTACAACATGCACACGGTTATCACCGAGATTTGGAAATGTTCAGAAAATGTTGATGAACCCCAAACTATTCCCAAGTTAACCACAAGGCTGTCGCCAGCCACCGCAAACACTAGAAAGAAAGAAACCTCCCACTTCCTCTAACCGGGTCAGGCCGCTGTTCTTTTCCCCTCTTATTGTCACTTTTAATTTGTCGTGCTCTCTTCTCCCTGCTGGCTGATTTTCCTCTCAGTGGTTGCCACAGTAATGTAGGCATGTCGTGTTTTTACACATCAATGGGCCTCATTGAGAAACTCAAATCTCTTGGCCTCCTCCGTCTAATTGCTTGTTTTTGCCCACTGCCCTTTACGAAGACATCGTTGAGTAAGTCAAGTCTGACGACAAGTGCACTTTCAATTGCTCTGTTCAGGGTGCTTTTCTTTTCACCCACTACAAGGCTCGTGTGTGTAAAATTAGAACGTGGTTGCTGGAAAACCAGTGACATTGCGGAAAGTTGCAGCAGTTTGTTCTGTTACAATCGATTAAACTGGAACTTCAATTCAGCTGTACATAAAGGCGGTGCTTCTTTTACACAGGCATAATGTTGGCAAGGTGCGACTCTTTATGGTGCTAAAGAATCAATAGAACATTGTTATACAACTGTATAAACTGTTGACCTTCCACACAGCTGCTGCACATATTCACAGAGGAGCTTCGGAAAAGAGGTTCTTCAAAGAAAACTCTCGTATCTCGTATAAACCATGTTACGGTTTAGCAAAATTAATTTGTCATAATCTGCTTGAACAGCAAAAATATATATTATTGTTTTGTGCTGCCTTGTGGATTACTCTTTCCTACAAGGTTGTCTTTCTGACCACAAACTGTTGTCGTTAGTGTCGCTCCTATGGTTGTCCATACTCTTGTCGTGTGATCACCGATAAGTAAGACCCCTCAGCTGCTCCCTTGTTTTCACTGGGAGTTGCCACAGCAGATCCAAGGTGGATGCTGGATGTTCTTCTTGACGCAACTCCACATTACATGGAAAAATGTGGCAGGGGTGGGATTTGAACCAAGAACCTTCCCCAGTGAAACCAAGCACACTAACCACTTATGTTGTTGGGGGTTTTTGCACACTTCTGGTGTTTCACATTTGCAAAAATGTTGAATACTAGGTAATAGTACCTGTGGGCATGAATACCGGAATGGCTGTGACAATCTGACATTTGTCCTCAGTGACCTTAATGTTCACCTAAATGATTGACCTCTGACTGGCGTTGGGGCGTTTCTGGAATCCACCAAAGTGTGTGCCATGTTAGGTCCAAATCAGGAAGAAAATCAAGTAGCTTGATCTTTGGCAAAATTATTATTTTGTTTGTTGTTTTTTGGCGGGGGAGGAGTGCCTTTATTGACATACAAAGCTTGGTCAAAGTTAGGAAAAAGCCCTGGGGAGGAGTAAACCAACAAACAGAGAGGGAGACAGCCTGGGCACCAATGATGAACTTTTGGCAACGTTGATCTTGCTGGGCAATTGTAGAACTCACCCTCATGTGTGTGCCAAATTTTGTGCAAATTAGAGTGGAAAAACTTCAGTTTTGACCTTTGACCCCAATGACCTTAAGCATAATGATTGACCTCAGGTAAATTTGATGTGACCAGTTCAATTCTTGAACCCACTTAAATGTGTGTCAGGTTTAGTGGACACTGGATTGAAAAATCACAATTTGGCCACAGTGGCTTTGGCCTTTACACACAAAAAAAAACCTTTTACCCCTTCAGGGTGATTCTGGGGTTGACCGTCTTCCACATATTGAGTTTAGTGGAAGTTGGCCAAAGAACCTGGGAGAAGCTGGGGAAAAAACAGGCAGATACACCAGAACTTTCCTAAATGCCCCCTGGCATTTAACATCAGCACTTTTTTTGTGCCCCCATGAAGCGTCTGTTTTACTTTGTGATGCATTCTGTTTCCAGGTGTTTGTTACCACATGTTGCGCAGACGGATCGCGCCGTACCTTTTTCCCCGATTACTCACTTGTGTGCAGCCTGGAAGATCTCTGATTTCATTCATAAACATTGAGTTTATGAGGAGAGCATCAAGTCGTGTCCCACTGATCAGATTTGGCGCATACCAGTATGGAATTTAAAGCAGACCTCTGGTGCCACGTGGTTTAGATTTGTAGGAAGAAATAAATTACATTTTGTAGCTATTTTTGTTTTTTCTAATTATAGAGGATAATCTTTGGTTAACGAGGACAAAATGTGCACAATGCTGAATCAGTAAGTATAAAATCAGTCATCAATGAAGGATTGCGTCGTGTTCGTTTCAACACACTTTCTTCTTCCCCCCCCTACAGGATGAGCTCGATCTGACAGAGAAGCACAGAGAAGCCATGTTCGCGCTGCCTGCAGAGAAGAAATGGCAAATCTACTGCAGCAAGAAGAGGGTAAACGTAGCTTCACTTCAGTGTGTGCAGCTTTTTAAAGATGTTTCCTTTTAAATGTACAAGTGTTCACACCTCTGTTGCCTGGTCTGACTAATAACAGCAACATGCAACTGAAAATCTGCATTCTGCTCTTCAAAAGCTATATTATCATAAGGGGCTGCAGCACTGCATTTATTTTTATTTTCAGTCGTTCTGCAGCCCGTTTAGTCACGTTTCTCCACTGCATTTAGTTTTTACATCTTGATCAAAGATGCACCATAACTTCACAATCAAACTCAGTTATCTGTGTGTTGGAGGGGTTTTCTCACGTATTCTACTACACCTGTTCATCAAAGGATGATATAGCCATAATACAATACAAGCAGGTTCTATTTTGTCTTTTCTGCAATATATAAAAGAATAGTGATCTACTGCTGCCATCTCTGCATGTTTATTGCACAGGAAAACACTGATTCCTGCTTCAGTGCAGATGGGTGAAGATGCTCTGTGACACTGACGGTGACCTGACATTTTTAGATATGAATGTAGAGGAAATCCCACTACAAGTAATATGCAGACAGGCCAGACAGATTTTTATTTTGTTTTCGTTTGTTTTACTATTTCTACATCCAGAATTAAAATCCAGGCTGGGAGTGTTGGGATTTGATTTGACGCAGGCATCCAAAAGTCAGCGTTGCTATAGTGACAGCCCTCAGCTCTACAGGAGCCTCAGTTCCAAAAGTGAATGTTGTATTTCAAAGGCTAGAACTATGGTATGAAATGGAAACAGAACAGAATATGCTTCTATTTCTGCCGCGTCCCAGATAAGTGACCTCTTTACAAATAGTCGAAGGGCCAGAATTACTAGTCTCAGACGAGTTTTTGCAAATGAACCCATAAATATTATCTGCACATGTCAGATTTAACGGTTTGTTTTTCCTCATCATGTTACAATAAGGGATCACACAGGTTGGTTTGTGTGCTGGGGTGGAATTACAGGAGGTTTTAGGTGCAACCGTCAGCATAGCATCGACCTGCAGGTACGGAACTCGCGCTGAATGACATCAATATTGCTGACTCTGCAATGGGCGTCAGTGTTGAATCACCGCCTGAAAGGAAGGATGTGCACGCATGTGTGTTTGGATAAGAGGCAAAGGAAGTGTTCGGGTGTCCAAAACAAACAGGAAGGCTTCACTTCCACAGGTGCAGCCTTCGTTAGAGGCACTAGGGATGATAAGGAGGAAGGCGAGGTCATGATGGGAGCCCGTCGTTTATTGGCAGATCTTCAGAAGTGAGGCGGTTCCAGCAGAAGATGAATTAAAGCTTCAGCTGTTTGGTTTGGCAAAGCACCTGAGCCGACAAAATCATTCGGCAGGGAGTTCTGCTCGGTGGAATAGTTTTCACGCTGATCTGAAGAAAGATTACTTTCAGTATTAGCAATGACAGTGTCATAATTAAAAGAAAAAACATATCATAAACACACATTACCTGCAAAGTGCGTTTGTACCCGAGGTGTGATCTGAACACATTTAAAAGGGTAGGGCACATGTGTTTTATTTCTACCCTTAATCACTCAAGAGCATGTTTTGAGCATAACATGGAATAAAATCAGCAAATTGTTTTGATTGAAAAATAAAAAAAAATAGTGTTTTGACATTTATTTAGTGGTGTGACTACAAGAATATTTTTACAAAGAGGGTATGGTGCAGGCGGCATGGTGGCTTAATGGTTAGCATTGTTGACTCACAGCGAGAAGGTCATGGGATCGATTCAATATGAAATCGATGACGATGTGAAAAAGTTTTTTTTCCCACAAATCTTTAAAAAAAAAACTTATTCATATGGTCATTATGGGGTATTGTGTGTAGAATTTTTCTGAAAAAAATGAATTTAATCCATTTTGGAATAAGGCTGTACAAAACAAACCAAAAAAACCCTGAAGAACGTGAAGAGCTGTGACTATTTTCTGGATGCACTGTATTTTTTTTTATTTATTTATTTATTTTGTATAATGTGCGTGCGTTTTCATTCAGTTGATATCTATGGGCTGCACAAATGAAGGTATTTATGAATCAGAAAAGGCAGCTGGCGTGAAACCAGCCAAAAGAACTAAACAGATCCATTGGATATCGGGCACAACAATTATTTTGAAAACGTACCACTTGATTTACAAAAATTACATTTAAAAAAAAATGCCCCAAAAAATCCTTAAAATTACATAAAACTTTGACAACACAGTACTTTGAGCAAATTACTTGCTGTTAGGAATATAACACCGTCCATCCTCTTTAGCCTGCAGCATCTGCCAAGAAGCAGATTTATTTTTATGATTTAGCACAGCTTTATGACATCAAAGAATGAAATATTTTTAAATCAGCCTTTCTTTCAGACAGTAATTTACTTTCAAACACTGTCATTATTCCTAAATAACAAAGATTGATTCTGCACGCTGGCGACCTGCGTCTTTGATCTTTACTTTCTCAAATGTAGAAAAACACACCAAGATGCTTCCATTTTCAACCCTAAATAAACTGCAGAAATAGCAGCGTTTGATGTCTGCTGACTTCAAAGTTGAAAGATGAGCCATGTAAGATGCCAGAGGAAGTTGTTCCTCCTCTAAATCTGTCACACTAATGGACTGAACTCCGTCCAGCGAGCGTCTGGTCAAACTGGCAGCGCTCGCAAGTTGAACAGCCGGATCGAGCCTTCCTGTCACCGTACGATTCCCGCAGAGCGGCCACGACACGCAGCTTCTACCGAAGCAGCCAAGTCTCTCTAGGCTGCCTTATTAACCGACGCCCAATTAGTTCATGATGGTCACAGCTCGCTTGTGCTTAATGGAGCCTGAGGCTTTTGTTTACCTTCCAAGTTCAGGCTGAATTTATTTTTCCCCCTCACAAATTAAATCATCTCAGGAATGACTTGCAGCTTCTTTGACTTTTTTTAAAAACTCGTAATAAAACATGCCTGTCGTGGATATTCATCTCACTGTAAATCAAGGCATGACCTTAATCTTTCACATTCATTCGATAATCTCGAGTTTCTGTCGAGATGCTGCGCCGTCTGTGGAATTTTCTGCTTTTTGCTGCCTCCTAAAACTCAAGAGCTCGGTGGTGTCTTAACATAAATACGGCTGAATGTGCGTCACCCTACTTTGACTTTTCGTTCTGTTTTAAGCTTTTGGCTGTTTATGCCGCCAACCAGCACTTCTGTGTTTGTATGTTTTAGTCTGTCAAAACTAATGACCTAAAAAGGAAAAAAAAAAAGCACACTTGCCATCATGTATGAGGCCCACCCACTGTGTAATTGTTGCACTTTGATGTGCACTTCATGTCACGTTCTTTTATATTGCGTTTTGACATTGCTGTCAAGTCAGTCAGCAATCAAAAAGAAACTGATTTTTGTCTCCACCGCGGAGGTCGTTTTTTTTTTAGCTTGCATCTGTTTGTCACGTTTGCAGGGTTCCTGAAAAATGTTTTCATAGTACTTGGTGAAAATCACTTATAGTAATGAATATTATTTTTAAAAAATTATTTTTTTTCATCCAGATCCATAGGTGAACATTTCCTGTTAGACTGTTTTACTAATTAATTTGCAAGAAAATGCTAATGTTCCCTACACATTAAGATGTATTGATCCCGGTCTTGGTTCATAATTCCTTGGATGTTCTGTGAAAGCGGGTCCTATATTGTCATTTCTGATACTGCAAGATCTCCCAAGCTTGGTGTTTTAATGCTTGTTGAAATAACACTGTGAAGAGGGAAATCAGGCTGCCTTGATTTTTGATGGCCTTCAACGAAAACACAACGGCCACAGTTTCTGTTCTTTAGATGTGCAATCTTGATCTTGTTGCATTATTATGCGTGTGTCACTCATATTCTGTGTTTCAGGAGCAAGAAGAAAACCAGAGTGCAACCAGCTGGCCGGAATACTACATAGACCAGCTCAATTCAATGGCAGCTGTAAGTTACCATGAATCCAGATTTTTTTGGATGGTAACATCTGAGTCTCACTCTGAGCTTTATTTTGGCTAATGTTTTGTTGAACAGAGAAAAACACTTCTTGCTCTGGAGAAGGAAGACGAGGAAGAGAGGAACAAAACCATAGAGAGTCTGAAGACTGCACTGAGGACACAACCTATGAGGTGGACCAAGAGATCTTTGTTCTGTCAAAAATCTTAACATGAAGTTTCCCGTCAGTCATTAGTTTTTCCAAATATGTAATGGCAATAAATGTTACAGGTCAGGAAACAAATCATTTTGTTTTTAGGCATCGCAGTGTTTATCTAGCCTTTGGCCAGTAATAAGATTGATCCATTTCTTATTGGAGCCACATTTTTTGGACTGCCAATGCTTCATTTTCATCAAGTGCAGCCTTGGCCATTTATTTTTCTAAAGCCTTGGCACGTCTTGTTTAGTTTTCATGGTTTTGTTACCACTCATCCAAGTGACTTCTTCAGTTTTCTTCACTGTTAAAACATGGAGAAGATTAAACAAGAAGCCTACTTGCTTTGGAGTGAATTTCTAGATATCTCCTACCCAGATAAGCAAGAACCTTCATCAGAACTCATGAAGAACATTTCTTTAAAGGTATGAGGAAGACAAATCTGACCAAGAAGGTCAGTGAAGTCTTTATGCTCTGGCTAGAGAGTCATGACTGGTAGAAGCACTCAAGGCACCCACAGACATTAGTAGGGAGGCTAGTAGGACACCCCCCCCCCCCCCCCCCCCCCCCCCCCGCAGCCCAACACACACATACTCTAGGAGATAAACAAACCCAACTTTTGAGGTTCTTTACATGACTCCAAAACACAATCTGGATTTCCCCAAAAACAAAAACTGGCTTCGAGCCACATTTTGAAGATGGCTTCCAAAATGGCTGCCTATATAGCTTGTTTGTTTGTTTTTAACATAGAAAATACATTAAGATGACATATAAAGGACTTAACTTTCAAAAATGTTCCATGAAAATGTTTTACATCACAATGTACACATTCCTTCCTAAATAATTTCACAATTTTTACAATCAAAATAGTGTACAAAATCACCACCAAATAACATTTTTTTTCCATTAAAATGCCCTCAAAATCCATCATAGCAACAAACAATAGAATTAATAATAAAACATTGCCTATACTTTGTGAGTCAGCTGTTTTGGCAATGCCCTCAACCGAGTTGCAAGACTTTTTCACATCAGCTTTGGTGCCCAACTTCGCAAATGTTTGAGTATCCAAAATTCTTCTGACTTTGACTTCAGTACTTCCCCTTGGGATGGTAGCCAATGCTGGCACTTTGACGGGGAAGCACTGGTTCATACACCAAAGCTGCATGAACCAGCACTCGCTACTCTTCAGCACTCCATACACTACTATTCAGAACTCTTAGGCACTTAGTACTCTTCAGCACTTAGTCCTTTTTAGTAGAGTGATAATTGTATTGGTGTTTCAAGCTTCTAGAATGGTGGTCACAAAGCTTTTTAAGTTTACTTTCTACTTCACAGTGAATGTGAAGCTGTCGTGGGTGGAATGAGGGCATCTGTTCGACACATGGAACAAAACAGAGTCCAGCACAAGGGGCAGGATTGAACCACTGCGGGTCAGAGTGCTGTAAAACGAGCAGCGTGAAGTTTTAAACACTGCGTCATGGAACGCTAAAGATCACAGATCAATAACAGTGTCCAGCGGCTTAATTGTTATAGGGATGTCTGTCTGACAGCTGTACCGCTGCTGTTTTTACAGAATGCCGAGTCATCCTGGCCTTGTTGAGTCACTTTTGACTTTACAGGAAGAAAAACACACTGAAAAATACGTTTAACTAAATGACTGACATCAATTCCCTTCTTCTCTTGTCAGGTTTGTGACACGTTTCATTGATGTGGACGGCCTAACCTGCATCCTGAACTTCCTCAAGAGCATGGACTACGAAACCACAGAGTCGCAGATCCACACGTCGCTCATCGGCTGCGTCAAGGCTCTGATGAACAACTCGCAGGGCCGCGCCCACGTCCTCTCTCACTCCGAGAGCATCAACATCATCGCCCAGAGCCTGGCCACAGAGAACATCAAGACTAAAGTCGCCGTGCTGGAGATCATGGGTGCTGTGTGCCTGGTACCTGGCGGGCATAAGAAAATCCTGCAGGCCATGCTGCATTACCAACGCTTTGCCAGCGAGAGGACTCGCTTCCAGGTGGGTGGGAGCACAGGAAGTGAACCGCTGCTGCTTTTACATCTTCTGCAGAAAATGATTAACTCTTGTCACCCCTCAGACACTCATAAATGATCTGGATCGGAGTACGGGCCGCTACAGGGACGAGGTCAACCTGAAGACAGCCATCATGTCTTTTATTAATGCTGTGCTGAGTCAAGGGGCAGGAGAGGTGAAGCCCACACATCTGACAGTCTGATTCCTTTCACACTAAATCTCCATTCCTCTGTTAAAGCTTTAAAAGGGACAAACCTTTATTATGATTATTATTTTAGGAGAGTTTGGAATTCCGTATCCACCTCCGATATGAGTTTCTCATGCTGGGGATCCAGCCTGTCATCGATAAACTACGTTCTCATGAAAACTCTACATTAGACAGGTGAGCTGGAACGTGCACTCAAACAAAAACAACAAAAAAGTTTTTCAAAATAAAAAATGCAGCTGCAAACTCACGTGCCGTTTCTCATGTTATGTAATGGGGTCTTCTCCCTCCACCTCCTCCCCTGTGGACCTCTCAGGCATTTAGACTACTTTGAGATGCTGCGGAACGAGGATGAGCTGGCTTTGTCAAAACGTTTCGAGTCGGTGAGAATCGTGGAATTTATTTTCTGAGGCAGCTGAATAGTTTTCAGTGCGTCTTCTTTTTTTTTTTTGCAGGATGAATCTGAGACTTTTATTGTGCTGCTTCTCCTTCAGGTGCACATAGATACCAAAAGTGCCAACCAAGTTTTTGACCTCATCCGTAAGAAGATGAGCCACACTGACGCCTACCCGCACTTTATGTCGGTGCTGCACCACTGTCTCCTCATGCCTCGTAAGTCTTACTGCAGATTATCCTCTGTTTCTGATGCTGTTTGTCAAAGTTTAGAATAATTTTCTTTTTGTGTATTAATGACATTGAAGTGCGTTTAACTGCAAAGTTGCGCAGAAATACAGCTCAAAAAATGTAATTGAAAGAAGCTTGTATTTTAAGCAGCAGCATCACTCCCACCAAACAAATACCAGCTTAACATACAGCAGATCTGAACGTAACCCTCTGCAGCTGTGGCCTGATGGCACATTAATACAACCAAAATACTTTGATTGATTCGTTGAAAAGAGATGGGAGGAAAAAGGCACTTTGCAGCAGGCTAACGCAACTGTTCCGTTGTCTTTTAGACAAGAGGAGCGGTAACACGGTGCAGTACTGGCTGCTGTTGGACCGAATTGTCCAACAACTGGTTTTGCAGAACGACAAAGCTCATGACCCTGATGTGGCACCACTAGAGAATTTTAACGTCAAAAACGTCGTCCGGATGTGAGTCCTGTTGTTGCACCAACGTATAATCAGTGCACGTATTGTCAGTTTACAGCATGTGGAAAAGTATTATTTTTATTTTGTGGAGCTGAAGGTTATTGGATGAAAAATGGTTTGTTGCTTATGCCCATAACAGGCTCTCCGTTTAGTTGGCTCTTGATACTTACACCAGGGGTACCTCCTGGCATGTACGAGAGTGAGTTATTTGTATGTTAGTGAGGATCGGGGAATTTATCTTTTGAAACGTGCAGCTCTTTAGAAATACAGTGTAGGCTCTTGATACTTACACCATAGATACCAAATGAGGAGTTGATGAGCTGATTATGTATATCTTTCCCACATATGTTTTTTCCCCCCTTTGTTGGAAATATTTGTATATTAATGTTAATGAAGTGGCTTTTGTTGTGACCATTAATTTGCAAACACTGCATTTATCTAAAGTGTAATTTTATGTCATCTTCTGTCCAGGTTGGTCAATGAAAATGAGGTCAAACAATGGAAAGAGCAGGCAGAGAAAATGAGAAAAGGTTTGTGTTATTACATTACAGTGGAACCTCAGTTTTAGAACAGCAAATCAGTTCACGAACATGTTTTTAGAATGAAAAATGCATCACTTTTCGAACAAAGTCTTGGTGCACGAACACCTCCACCGCAATAGGTGGCAGTAATGCACCGACTCATAACTTTTATTGTCTACAACAAAGTAAACCATTAGCAGAACCACTGTGCAATCCCCACAAATATGATTTAATCAACATCCGAACACAAAAAATAACCCTTCTTCTTCTTCTTTTGAGATTATTTGGGGATTGCAGCCCAACACGTTGCATTACCGCCACCTACTCACCGGAGGTGTTTGTGCACCAAGACTTTGAAAAGTGATGCATTTTTTGTTGAAAAAATATGTATGTTCATGAACGGATTTGTTCGTAAAGATAGCCGTGCTAAAACCGAGGTTCCACTGTATTTCCTAATGAGAGGGGTGAGCCAATCAGAATCATGCTAACCCTTGTTGTCGCAGAACACCATGACCTGCAGCAGAAGTTTGAAAAGAAGGAACGCGAGTGTGACGCCAAGACGCAGGAGAAAGAGGACATGATGCAGACGCTCAACAAGATGAAGGAGAAGCTGGAGAAGGAGAGCACCGAGCACAAGAACGTCAAACAGCAAGTGGCCGAACTCACCGCCCGCCTGCACGAGCTCAGCACTGTACGGCCGCCGTAACCAGCAGCTTACAAATGAAACTGAACATATCAGAAGACAACAAAGTCTGACGCCTTCTGTGTGTCCTCTCGTTTAGAGACAGGCCGCTGTTGTTCCCGGAGGCCCGCCCCTCGTCCCTGGCCCCCCCGGTGGTCCTCTGCCTCCTCCTCCTCCCATGCCAGCAGTTGCAGGTCTGTGCCCGCCCCCGCCTGCTGGCATGATGCCCCCTCCTCCTCCTCCACCTCCCCCTGGCGGCCCCCCACCTCCTCTTGGACGCCCACTGATGGGAGGGATCCCTCCACCGCCGGGAGCACCTCTGGAACCGTCTATGAAAAAGAAATCCCTTCCTCAGCCATCCAACCCGCTCAAGTCCTTCAACTGGTCCAAGTTAGCTGAGGTAAGACAAGCAGAACTCGGCCAAGCTGGTGCACGTGTGGAGTTTTTGATTCAGTCGGAGCCACTATTTTGTTGTTGATTAGCACTAGCCTTAGCTCCAGCTGCATACTTAACTTTTAAGCATGCTGTGGTGAAACCTTTAATTAAAAATAAAATCTGCAATCCTTCCATCCTTTCAAATTTTATCTCCACTCCCCTTTTTATCCAAGGTTTTAAAGAAAGCGGTCTACATCCAGTTGCAGTTGTTGTTAACTCAGCGTGACATTCATGAAAAGTTTTAGTCTGGCTTCAAACCCAGACATAGCACCGAAACTGCTCTACTGAGAGTTTTTAATGATCTGATTTCAACTGCTGACTCGGGTAGTCTTGCCATCCTGATGCTTTTTTGACTTGTCACCTTGTCATCTCTATTTCCTACTACTTTTTACTCTTTATTTTTTTGTTTTATTGCCTGTTGTAATTGTATTGTTGTTTTTAATTTATTTATTTACAGTTGGGGGTAACTTTGTGGCCTGTTTTTTTTTTTTTTTTTATTATGTATAGCACTTTGGTCGACTGCTGTCGTTTTAAACGTGCTTTAGAAATAAAGGTTGTAACTGAATATGGAGTTGACAAGATCTTTTTGAATAAACAGTAAACAGAAATAAAGGTTAAGTTGAGATGTTTTGGTGAGACTGATGTTGTCATCCTGTGCTCAGAATAAATTGGAAGGAACGGTTTGGATGGAGGTGGATGACGTCAAGGTTTTCAAAATCCTGGATCTGGAAGACATCGAAAAGACATTCTCAGCCTATCAGAGACAGCAGGTACTGAGCACGGAAACATCTGAGTCCCCATGCGGGGGAGCCAGGTTTTTGTTCAAACTGTATTAAAGAAAAATAGTCTCCCCTTTTGCAACTTTTGATTCCTGAAGCGCAGTTGATTCAGAAAAATATACAAGTTTGCGCTTTAATCTCACAATCTGACAAACACAATCAGAATGCTTTTTGTTTTGTGCGTGTGTGTGTTATGGTTTTGATTATTCTGCCATATGTGATAGAAAATGCACGCGTGAGCTGCTCAGAGTCGGCTGTTTGCTTCATGTGGCTTCAGTTTGCCGTTAATGTCGTGACTGGATCTCCAGCATCAGCTGCTTTAGTGCAACACAATGAACATGTCAATGAAAAGAAAAGGAAAAAAAAAAAACTCCTTCAAAATGACATGTCATGGATTTGTGCCCCAATCTGGTTTTGCTACAATTTTAGCAGCAAACAAACTTAAAATGTGAAAATCCTCTAAATTAACACACATTAGTTTTGTTTTTGATCATTACTAAAGTAAAGGTTTGATGTTGGCGTGACCACACTGTGTGAATAATGCACACTTTTTTGTGCACATGCCACTGGACAACTGCTGGCGTCTCACCACTGCTGACCTCATCACATTGTGCCCACTGAGCTTGATTGATTTGCTGATTGATTTATGGGCTGCAATCACATAACCTGCTTGACTTATTCTAATGAGTGCTTTACGTCTTCCTTGCTTCTTGCTGCATTTTAGGACTTCTTTACGATCAATAACAGCAAACAGGTGAGTGCACTTACCGTCCGATCATTACAGCCCGCAACCTTAAAGGGGTCATATTACGCAACTTTTCAGTAAGCAAATACAGGTGCATTTAAAAGCAGATTTATACGTTTTAGGTAAGAATACGTGATGTGAAGCTTTGTTAAAAATGGCAACAAGCATGCAGGAATGCAGATGAGGATTTTTGTCATGTCACAGAAGGCAGGTTACTGGAATTTGTGGCTCGCAGGGATGTTTCTGCATGCACCAACAAAACTGTCGCATTTAGAAGATGTTTAAAAGCCACGTTAGCTATCGAGCCTCTGCATGCTCCTTAGACAATAGCTGTGTTTTAAGAGAATTATCATTATTTTTATCTATTAGTAATGATTTTGGAGGAGTAAATAAGTCAGAGGGGAGCTGAGGGAGCTGCAGCCCCCCCTGCTGGATGGGGCTGTAGTTTACCGAAGGTATAAGTAATAAAAAATTAGAAATGAATTTTTTTTTAGTGATGAAACAGTTACTGCTGACAGGATGAGTGGAAGGTATTTTTAAAAGTGAATTTGACAAATTAAAAATGAATAATGTAATTCATATTTATAATATCCATTGAAACCACTTGTGCCTCCGGCCTTGTAGCTGTTGACGTTTTCTGCAGCTGTTTGTCTTTTGAAGTTCAAGTGTACTTTTCCTCCTTAATCCATCAATTTATATCAACTGTGTTCACTTTCGAAGTTGGTCCCTGTTCGTTTCTTCAGTGCAGCTGAAGCAGATGAATAGTCGCTGTGGAAATTTTTATAGCGGTGGAAACTGGTTTGAGTTTTCATATTTCTGCAGTCGTTTTCCTGTTGATGGCGACTGATTTATTAAGTCTTTTTTTTTTCTTTGTGTTTATGTGATTTCTGTGATATGACCTGTAGTCAGAGTTGCACAAAAAGGCTCGATGACCAACGTTTTAAACTGAATCAGGTTGTGAAAAATGTGAAATAACCTCCACACTGATTTTGGAGTCTATGCCCCCTTGAAGTCACTAACGTTATTATGGCTGAGTTTCTTTGAATCGTTTTGTGTTTGAGAGATGTCACCTGACTTTCCCCACGTGTACTCGTGGTCTGAATGATTTTAAAGTCCGCATTGGGAGCACATGTACGACTGTGGGTACAGTTTTTGTTTGACAGTCTTCACTTCATGTGTCCCCCAAAAGCTAATTTAGTGCCTTTTACCTTTCGTTGTGCTCGCAGAAAGAAGCCGAGGACGACTCACTGAGCTCTAAAAAAGTGAAGGAGCTTTCAGTCATCGACGGCCGGAGAGCTCAAAACTGCAACATCCTCCTGTCGCGGTAAAATACTCACCTTTTCACTTCCACCCCTCCCTCAGAAACAGGTTAGAATTTGCCATCTGATGTGTTCTGTCTTGCAGGCTGAAGCTTTCAAACGAGGAGATTAAGAGAGCCATTCTTACGATGGACGAACAGGAGGACCTGCCTAAAGACATGCTGGAGCAGGTACATGTTCTCCAACACCTCCTAATCCTTCAGCCTGCAGCAGCTGACTCTTAGAGTTCGACATGATTTCATTACCTGATGAGCTTGAACAGCGGCAGCAGGAAAACCATGCCGGAAAAATAACTGTTAGCATCGTGTCTTTTGTCCTCTGTCAGCTGTTGAAGTTTGTCCCCGAGAAGAGCGACGTGGATCTTCTGGAGGAGCACAAACATGAGCTGGACAGAATGGCGAAAGCTGATCGTTTTCTCTATGAAATGAGCAGGTATTATACAGTGTTATCACCAGAGGGAGCAGTGCAGGACACACAAACACACAGATAGACAGGTGCCACTTTACTGTCACTTGTCAGTTATTACAGACTAGTCTTATGTTCCATCACTGTCTACAGGAAACTAACTAAAAATGTTCTAAATGGATTTCAGTTTTTTACAGGGGTTGGACTTGATTCTATCGAGGGCTAATGAAATATTGGGATTCACATGGATTAAACTGTTAATGACATTGTGACGTCAGGCAGTTTGTCACATTGCTTGTTATTTCTGCATTAACAACAAATATTAGTGAAGTGTCCTATGATTTGTGGAGTTTGGGACAGATGATATTCCCCCAACCCAAACTTTCCACAGGGTTATAGTGGGCTAGCCGGTTTCATAAAGCAGTCTAACCTTTCAGTCTACTAAACTTACTTCATAGAGTACAGTTAGTCACCCAGCATTATCCGTCAAATCACCGTTTCACATCGACAGCTAAACTTTTAGATTAGCCGTCTTGCGTTAGTCAGCAATTTTCATGGGCATAATGGCCTCGAAACGCCTCCCATGCGTGACAGTTTTGTTTACTTCTGGGTTGGTCGTTGTAACGAACTATCCAGCCTTTGTTTCGTTAACTGGCTTTATTAATATTTATGGACCCACACAAACAGCAGAATGATGTGCTTAGCTCTTAGCCTAGCAGTTCTTCTACGTACTTAGCACTTCAAGTCTTTTTATGCACACAACGCTGCTTAGTGTAACAGTGACACCCGCTGGCTAATGTGAGAACTGTCACAAACATATCATGACAGTTGTCTGCTACAACCACGCCTAAAAGAGGCAGAAGCTCTACTTTTGGTGGAATACGAGTGACGGAGGGGTGTTCCATCAAGTGGCGGCACATGATAGCCGCCATTTTTTTGAAGTAAAACATTAAAGTTTTGTTGACTAAAAGATTTGCCTCCTCTGTGTCAAGCTAAAACATTCATTGACGAAGCGCTTTGTGCAACAACTGACGTTAAAAAAAATTAGTCGACTAAACAAGATTAGACTACTTTATGAAACCGGGCCCTGGGTATATGTTGGTCTCATACCCTGGGGTGTTATTTAGGCTCGGCATATTCCAATGCATTCTCCAAGTACAGTAATGATGGTGAAAACGAATGTTATTCACTTGATGCAGTAGTAAACATGTTTCTAGCCTAATACAAACTATTTTTCCTGTTCGTGACAAGCGTAGTGGGAATGATGTCCAACCCATCAGTGAGATAGATATTTGTCGTATTTAATTGGTACGTTAGCACGGTTAGTAGTAATTATCAGGTCTAGATAGCTTGGTGATGATTGTGACTTGGTAACTGAGGGAATATGAGTTTTAAATGCCCACACCTGCCATAGTTTTGGCCAAAATAAATAAAAATATTTGTTAATCAGTCATCTGAACCAAAATTAGCCTGCTAATTAGCCTGCTTCATGTTTCATTTCTCCTGGCCAGGCTATGCTAACCTTGACGATGCTTCCAAGGGTTTCCCCATTTCTGGTTTGTTTGGGGAGTTAAGCGGAGTCGGGAGTCGTCTAGAGTTGACCCATGCGAGCTTCAGACCTGCTCATTGGAAAACCCATGGGGTGATGTCATAGAGGCTTCGTACAGGGTGTGGCGTTAACCCAAAACACCTGACTCCTGGGCTCTAGTTTACACAAGGATACATGCTGGACTGTGACAAACTACAGCTTGATGTGAGGTTAATGTGTCCTGCTACAGCTGAAGTTATTATCCGTTGAGTTTGTACTTTAACTGTTTAATAATGATCAAACGTGGCAAAAAGGCCAACACAAACAGAAAACTCCGCTCATAAACCCACGTTGTTTACATGAGCATATTGTTCATTTTAAGCATTAATATCAAACAGTTGAGTCCTGGATCCCTCCTGAATAAGATGGTGAGTTTTCTTTTTCTCGCTGCGGCGTTCATTAGCTGCAGAGTCGGTGGTTTATAGACTGAGATCATAAACCCTCCAGAAAGGTTCACATCATC
The DNA here is from genome assembly GCF_902500255.1 of Thalassophryne amazonica. NCBI lineage: Eukaryota > Metazoa > Chordata > Actinopteri > Batrachoidiformes > Batrachoididae > Thalassophryne > Thalassophryne amazonica. The sequence goes on along the minus strand of NC_047123.1, from coordinate 25,207,898 downwards.
ACCACAGCTTTACAGCTCTATATGCATTCAGGCAGTTTGTTTCACTTGAAGGATAAAGTGTGGCTTTTGTGGATTTCCCTGTTTGTAATTGATTGTTTTTGTCTGCCTCTGCTCTCGCTTGACGTGCATTTTCCATCATGCACCCAGAATAAACCACTACCAGCAGCGGCTGCAGTCTTTGTATTTCAAGAAGAAGTTTGCAGAGAGGATCACTGAGATCAAACCCAAAGTGGAAGGTGGGAGTCTGACAAACAGGATCCAGGTTTTCTACTCTGTAAACGCGAGGGACTGCAGAAAAACCTGCATCCTCTCTTTTGTCCTTTGTCAGCTCTGACGAAGGCGTCCAAAGAGGTTTTGAACAGCAGGAACCTGAAGCAGCTGCTGGAGGTGGTGCTGGCGTTTGGGAACTACATGAACAAAGGTCAGAGGGGAAACGCGTACGGCTTCAAGGTGTCATCGCTCAACAAGATCGCAGACACAAAGTCCAGCATTGACAAGTAAGAGTCCTACCAGAAAACCGAACCGCGCTTGGAGTGTGTTGGTCATTTGACATTATGTGTGCGCGCGTGTGTGTGTGTGCAGAAACGTCACGCTGCTGCACTACTTGATCACCGTCCTGGAAAGGAAGTACCCCAAAGTCCTGATGTTCCAGCAAGACCTGCAGTGTGTCCCAGAGGCCGCCAAAGTCAAGTAAGTCAGCAGTGGGATCAGCCAGTAAGAAAAAGCCCAAACAAATCCATAAAATGTGTTTGTAATGCAGCATGACGGAGCTGGAGAAGGATATTGGGAACCTACGCAGCGGCTTGAAAAACGTCGAGACAGTGAGTTTCCAAATGTGTGTGTGAGTGTGTGTTTGGTGAAGCTCATGCAGTTACACGGTCCTTGTCCTTGTCAGGAGCTCGACTACCAGAAGAAGCGACCCCAGGAAGTTGGTGACAAGTTTGTGTCGGTGGTGAGTCAGTTCATCACCGTGGCCAGCTTCAGCTTCTCCGACGTGGAGGACTCCCTCACCGAGGCCAAAGAACTGGTGAGTCACAGCTTCACCTGCTTTATCAGCTCATGATGTCACCACTGAAAGTATGAGAGGCTACTTCAGTGACTGAGGAGCACCTATGATAAGTACTGTGTGTACATAATCAGATGTTTTGATGGAGGATGGATGAAGTTAGGTTAGTCACACTTTTGGACCAACTGCAAATTAATGTGCGAGTGTCAGCAATCCTCAGAGATAGTAAACGAGTGCTGGCTCATACAGATACTGATGTATAATGAATGTACAGTGCTGTGAAAGATTGTGCAGCCTTCAGCTTGTACATATTAAATAAAAAACAAAAATCAGGCCTTTTGTTTGTGCACCCTTCAGTATAACGCATACGAAACATCACGTTTACATCCAGTCTTCCTCAGATGTTTAATGTTCAAACTGATAGACTTTTTTGTTTTTGTGCAAATATTTGTTCATTTTGAAATGGATGCCTGCAACATGTTTCAAAAAAGCTGGGACAGTGGTATGTTTCCCACTGTGTTACATCACCTTTCCTTCTAACAACACTCAATAAGCGTTTGGGAACTGAGGACACTAATTGTTGAAACTTTGTAGGTGGAATTCTTTCCCATTCTTGCTTGATGTACGACTTTAGCTGTTCAACAGTCCGGGGTCTCCGTTGTCGTATTTTGCGCTTCATAATGCGCCACACATTTTCAATCGGCGACCGGTCTGGACTGTAGACAGGCCATTCTAGTACCTGCACTCTTTTACTATGAAGCCACGCTGTTGTAACACGTGCAGAATGTGGCTTGACATTGTTTTGCTGAAATAAGCAGGTACGTCCCTGAAAAAGACATTGTTGGATGACAGCATGTGTTGCTCCAAAACCTGGATGTACCTTTCAGCATTGATGGTGCCATCACAGATGTGCAAGTTGCCCATGCCATGGGCACTAACACATCCCCATACCATCACAGATGCTGGCTTTTAAACTTGGTAACAATCTGCATGGTCTTTTCCTCTTTTGTCTAGAGGACATGACATCCATGATTTCCAAAAACAATTTCAGGCTCATCAGACCACAGCACACTTTTCCACTTTGCGTCTGTCCATTTCAAATGAGCTCGGGTCCAGAGAAGGCGGCGGCGTTTCTGGATGTTGTTGATGTATGGATTTCACTTTGCATGGTAGAGTTTTAACTTGCACTTGTAGATGTAGCGACAAACTGTGTTAACTGACAGTGGTTTTCTGAAGTGTTCCTGAGCCCACGCGGTAAGATCCTTTACACAATGATGTCAGTTATTAATGCAGTGCCACCTGAGGGATCGAAGGTCACGGGCATTCAATGTTGGTTTTCAGCCTTGCTGCTTATGTGTAGAAAGTTCTCCAGATTATTTGAGTCTTCTGATTATATTATGGACTGTAGATGATGGAATCCCTAAATTTCTTACAGTTGAACGTTTGAGAAACATTGTTCTTAAACTGTTGGACTATTTTTTTTCACACAGCTGAGCCTTTTGGGGATGCTCCTTTTATACCCAATCATGACACTTACCTGTTTCCAATTAACCTGTTCACCTGTGGAATATTCCAAACAGGTGTTCTTTGAGCATTCAGCAACTTTCCCAGTCTTTTGTCCCAGCTTTTTTGAAACTTGTTGCAGGCATCCATTTCAAAATGAGCAAATATTTGCACAAAAACAATGAAGTTTATCAGTTTGAACATTAAATATCTTGTCTTTGTGGTGTATTCAATTGAATATAGGTTGAAGAGGATTTGCAAATTTTGTATTCTATTTTTACTTACATTTCACACAACGTCCCAGCTTCACTGGAATTGGGGTTGTACATTTCCAAGACACTGATTATGTCTTGGACCTCATTGACATCAGTTATGAAGAAATACATACAGTATGATACTCTGTGGTAAATCTGTGTGGAACAGACAGCTTTCAAAAACTAAAGGACCGCGTAAGAAGGAGACCCTGAAGACATTATAGGCTTCTGTGGCTGCGGTTGGCTTTGAGATCATTTCTTTTAATTCATGATTTCAAGATCACTTTTCACCAGTGTTGTATAATAACGAAGTAAAAATACTTCACTACTGTACTTAAGTACATTTTGGGAGACTTTGTGCTTTACTTGAGTTTTTCAGCTTACTTTCACTTTCACTTTTACATTTACATTTCCGACGTTAATTGCATACTTCTACTCCAATACATTTTCTGTGCGCCATGCCGTTACTCGTTACAAAAAAAAAACACACACGAAAAAAGTCGTGTTTTCACCCAGAGACAACTAGTGACTGCAACGAACTCAGGCCGATTTGTCATGAGGCATGTCCGGTAGTTGCGCACTTGGGGGGTGTTTGTCAGGAAAATGATAATTTCTCTACATTGATTACAGAGCTGCAGCGGATCTGTAATCAACTTTTCTGCAGCGCGGCTTTGCTTTGAACCTTGAACCAATCGAAGCAGTGCTTCAATCTACGATTTGTGGGTTCATTGTTTAATTTCGCTTTATCCTAATTTTTTTTCTCCACTAAAACCCTGAAGAGCATATGTCTGTGAGTAATATTTCATATTTTTATGTTAAACTGACCTGTTATGGTCTTCTGTAACAGTTGATAGATGTATTTTATAACTTAAAAACGGGACCGATGCTAACGCGTTAGCATATCTATGGCGTTTTCAATGTTAGTTAGCATTAAGCTGTTTGCATCAGCACGTTTGTGTTTTGTTTTCTGTATAATTAATGGCTCAGCGTTCGTTGTTGTAAAAGAGTCAAATTGTAATTTTTTTTAATTTATTTTTATTCATATATTAATAATAGCAACAACAATAGTCTACATAATAGACAATAAGTCAATAATAGACTAATAATGTTACAATACAATTTTAGAGAAAGAGACAAAGAACCTAATGAAACAAAACACAACAGAAAAGATAAAACCATGTAAGAGACAAAGAACCTAATGAAACAAAACACAACAGAAAAGATAAAACCATGTAAGAGACAAAGAACCTAATGAAACAAAACACAACAGAAAAGATAAAACCATGTAACAATGAAAATAAATACATTTAGAAATAAATAACTGTTTCCTGTGAACACCTAGTGAGTCTTCTGCCTACTCTCGTTTAGGTTTTGAAACCTTGTTTCTGAAGTGTTTTTGTGTGATGTGCACAATTTTTAGTATTTTGACTAATACTACCAGTCATTTACAAGCCTAGATAAACTTTGTAATATTAAAAAAAACAGTCCATTTTTGATTATTAACATTTAATTGTACTTTTACTTTCAATACTTGAGTACATTTAGTTGTACATTACTTGTCATACTTAAGTACAATAAATACTTGATACTTTAAGACTTTTGCTTGAGTAGCATTTCAATCAGTGACTTGAACTTCTACCAAAGTCAGTTTTTTAATGGATATCTGTACTTTTACTTAAGTGTGAGATTACAGTACTTTATACAACACTGCTTTTCACACTGCAAAAACTTTCCCTTTCAAAATAAGTCAAATAATCTGAAATGAATATATTGTCTTGTATTAAGCAAAAAAATAAAAAAATAAAAAATTCTGCCAGTGGGGGTAAGAAAAATTGACTTGGTTAGAATTCTCAAAACTAGCAAAAAGTGTTGACACTGAATAATCAAAATGTGCCTTAAAACTCGACAGAATTCTTATTTTAAGATTAGCCTCTGTCTTAAAGTAAGGAAAACAATGTTGTTCCTCTGCTTGGATGATTTGAAATCCATTGCCTTTCCTTGTTACTAGTTAAATACAGCTTGATATTAGTTGGAAAACCTTAAGCAAAAGTGAGAAACATTTTCCCAAAATAAGACGTGTTTTCTTATGTAAAAAATGCTTGACAAGATTATTTTTCTATTTAGACAAAAATTCTTCAAAGTCTTTTTTTGCTTTCTTAGATATCAGTTTTTGCAGTGCACTGTGAGTTTAAAGGGGATCATTTTCAAAATGTTCATAAAAAAGCCTGAATTGCTGTTTTGATGTCATAAAAAATTTCAAACGTAAGAGCTGAAGGGGTTCACAAACTTTTTACGGCACTGTAGCTGCTCCATGAGAGGTTAGAAAACACTATCCTCTGATTGTTCTGCAGGTTTATCAATGTAAGTGTTGGTGATCATGATTATGTCGACGCTACTGAGACATTAATGGCTTTGCATCAATTCAATCTTTACACACAGGTGATGAAGGTTTATGCGTACAGTAGGTACGTATACGTGAATGGTACGGTCTGTAGGATGTAGGAGTGTTGATTTGACAGGACTTGTCAAAATCAGAGTGGCTGCAGAAGTGATGATGTAGAGTAAACGTAATCCTTATGTTAGTTCTGGTTTAGGAAAATGGAAACAGTATGACTTGAAATCAGAAGTGCTGACAGGAAGCCTTTTGTAATCTATTTTTCTCGTCGTACTGTGTAATCCACTGACCCAAGTGTGCGGCTGCCATGGTAACCATTGGTTTCTGTGAATCATTTACGGGGTCCCACAGTAAAATATTTGAGGGTGAATCAGAGAGCGACTCGCGGGCTGCTGACGGCCTGCAGGCACACAAGAAATCAACCTTCTGTAACCTGCGGGTTTGTAAATATACAAAGCCGAATTTGTATTTCCTGATTACTGTCATTTATGACAGAAACATTGGGAGAAATGTAAACAGTCATATTTCTGTGTGTGTGTGTGTGTGTGTGTGTGTGCGCGCGCGTGCTTTCACATCTGCTTGTCTTTTTTAAACCAACATGTTGCTTTAATTTGGTCTGTGGTTGAACACTGAGGAGTTGGTCAAATGTCGGCTTCAAAGCCAAACGGCTCTGATTTCAAAGAGCCGCGACCTAACGACTGTCCTGTAAAACACGCTTCTGCTGCCACAGTTCCTGAAGGCAGTCAGCCACTTCGGAGAAGACGCCAGCAAGATGCAGCCCGACGAATTCTTCGGCATCTTTGACCAGTTCCTCCAGTCGTTCACCGAGGCCCAGCAGGAGAACGAGAACATCCGGAAACGCAAGGAAGAGGAGGAGCGCAGGGCCAAATTAGAAGCTCAGGTATGTGACCGGAACTTTAGCTTCCTCCCTGCTGAGTGGGGTTGTTGGAGCTGCTGCACTCATCTGTGCGAGGCTGCAACTAACAGTTATCCTTATGGAGTGAGCTGTAGATTATTTTCTGGATTAATTGATGAGTTGTGTGGCTGAATCAAAGGTCAGATTATTAGTTTCCCCAAAATGGCAAGATGATGGCAAATGTTTTGTTTACAACCCAAAAGTATGCAGTAAAATGCCAAAGGGAAGGAAGGAAGGAACCAGATTTCAGAAGATGGAATCAGAGAAAACAGTTGTTTGGAAAAAGTGAGTAAAGCTCAAAATGCATTGGGAACACTTTCTGTAAAGTAACAACTGCTTAGATCAGTTCTATTCCATATCAAAACGTGAAGAAAAATTTATCGAATTAGTTACTTTACAGAAAGTGAAGGAAAGTAATATTATACTATTTCTTTACAAACTCAAACATTCACTATATGAAGTGAAAAAAATCTTGAAAATGTATCTTTCCTGTGAATCACTGAACTAATTAGTTGTATAACTTCTGTTTTGGGAAAAACGCTTAACATCTGTGTTGCATGGAGTCAACCAACTTGTGGCACCTGTGAACAGGCATTCCAGCCCAGGACGATTGGACGACATTCCACAATTCCTCTGCATTTCTTGGTTTTGCTTCAGAAACAGTGTTTTTGATGTCACTCCAGTAGTTTCTATTGGATTAAGGTTTGGGGATTGGGCTGGCCACTCCATAACATTAATGCTGCTGGTGTGGAACCAAGATGTCGCCTGCTTGCTGGTGCATTTGGGGTAATTTAAAGGGCATTTCCTCTTCGGCTTGAGCCAACATGACCTCTTCAAGTATTTTTATGTATTCCCTGGTATGCGATAAACACGCCCGACACCACAGTATGAGAAACATCCCATATCATGATGCTCCACCGTGTTTCTGTGTCTTCACAGTGTGCTGTGGCTTGAATTCTTTTTTGGGGGGTTATTGGACAAGCAATCATGCTTTCAACAGTCCACAAAACATTGTGCCATTTCTCTTAGTCAGTTTGTTATTAGGCAAATTGTGACAATCAGGTGGTTTTTTTTCTATAATGGGACTTTGCAGGGAGTTTCTTGGCCATAGATTGTCTTCACATAGGCGTCTTCTAATTGTTACAGCACTCACAGGTAACTTTAGACGAGTCTTTGCCATTCTGGCGCTATTCTTCGTTCCATAGGACTGGCGGGTTTCCGTGTTCTTCTGGTCAACTGTCTGGTTTTGGTTGCCATTTTTAAGAATTTCAGATCATTTTAGCTGAGCAGCCAATCATATTTTCCGCACTTCTTTATATTTTCCCCTCTCCATATCGTTTACTATCATTTATTTTGGAATAATCTGTGAATACTTTCCAGATGCACTGTATGTTATTGCACTGATGTTGAGCTGCATTAACTTTTTTGAACACACTATTATTTTGAACACAGCTGTACATCACAGTCAGCAAACGCATTAGTCGTAGTTTTGTGGGCAGACACTAGTGTGTTGCTGGATAAAGAAATCAGCAGCAGTCAATCAGCAGATAGAAATGTGAAGTAATCTTAAAATCTTCTGGTAGACTTTGGACTTGACCCTCTGATCTGCCACACCTGATAGCGGTTACTCATTGAACTTGTGTGTACAGGCTGTTTTCCTTCTTCTCTCACTCTTAATACTTTGGGGTACCCACAATTGCCTGTCTGTTAACACCACCTCTGTGTGTCACACAGCTGAAGGAGCAGAGGGACAAGGAGCGAAAGGCACGGAAAGCTAAGGCAAATGGCGAGGACGACGGCGGCGAGTTTGACGACTTGGTGTCGGCCCTTCGATCGGGCGAGGTCTTCGACAAGGACCTGTCCAAGATGAAACGCAACCGCAAGCGCATCAACAACCAAAACACGGACTCCAGCAGAGAGCGACCGGTCACAAAGCTCAACTTCTAAAACTTTCTTCTACGTCAGCCATGCTTCCTCTTCATGATGTCGTACATTCCACAGCGCCCTCCTCCACAGCACATTTACATCCTCTGGGTTTGATATTGAAGTGGAAGCCAAAAGAGGTCTGTAGCCAACCACATCAGACTGTCCTCACTGGGGCAGCAGGTCATTCCTCCTCACAGACTGAAAGCTATTTTCTTCCAAGTGCATGACCAGAAATGTGACGTTTTCTTTTGATGGCGTGGGGCGGGCGGATGACATCAGGATCTATGCACAGCCTGAAACGTGCGGCTCCTTGACTTATCCAGGGCTTGATGCTCAACACACACAGGAAATTAGCTTGTTGTTGGGTCTGTTGTTTTTTTTATTGGCCCATTTACCAAGGAATGATGTCATAGACTAAAATGAGACACTTTGACATTTCAGGAGTAAGACAGATTCTGGACCCCTCACTGATGTTCTCTTGCTGGGCTAAGACATCGTTGATATTCCTGTTAAGAGCTGGCCTTAACACTGTAGATATTTCTGGTGGACTGGGTCTTCTTGGCAAAATCTGCTATTTCCTAACACATGTTGATTCATCACGTCTATATATAAGGTTGTGTGTTTATTACACGCACACATAATAATGGCTATAAGTGTCATTTATCCCAGTCAAGGTAATAACCCTTCCTCCAAATAATTTTATGGCTACCTGACATGTTTCCCAGGCACTGGCTGGATTTTAAACTCAGACAGCCCAACCGTTAAACCCACATGACGTTTTTGGACATAGTTGAAAACGGCACACGTGGGCCTGTGATTTAAACTTTGTAGAAAATCTGTCCAGTGTCACCAACCTCATTTAAACCTCGACTTTCACTGTACAATGACCTGAGAAAAAATAAAACTGAGACATTTAACACACTAAGAATGAAATTATTACTGGGGGGGGGGCTGCTGCTGCACTTAATGTGTCTTAATTGAGAGAGTGGCATCAACTCAGAACATGGCGCCATTTTGGTTCCAACTGTGCTGAACTACTGAATGAACCTTAATCATTTAACCACATACAGCAACACATCCAGGTACAGGTGCTATCAAAATAAATATAAAAATAGTTAAGCTATCAAAGTTACAATTTCTGATGATTTATTTAATTAATTTAAAGCCTGATTTATGCTTCTGCAGCTCTTTAACTCCGTGTCATGCAATGGCGTGTGTGACAGTTCAAAGTTCTCGTCTCTGGATTATGCTTTATTCTCGACTAATTTGACCCCCAACAAGTTTTTCTTTCTACAATCATCGCCTCCAAATCCAAGGTAAGATGTACAATTTCCTCTTTTTCTGACTTTGTGCTGTAAATGTGTGTACTTTTCTGATCCATTTTGTAATCAGCGTGTGCACTGCAAACACTATTATAATATGATGGCAGATGAAGGAGTAAAAGCAGAACAGCGTCAAATCACAGCCTTTTGTGTCTGATTTAACAGGCACACATCCAAAAAATAAAAATAAACATTCGGACTTTTAATCACAGAAATGACTCCGGTCCCACTTTCCTCAAATCGGCGAGTGTCAGAGCTGAACGTTAATGGCATTTTAAATGGAAATGCATTGTGAATGGATGGGACACTTAATCCAATGTGTGCGAAAATCCGTTGTACAAAATCCGTTATATACGATGTTTATTACATGGAAAATGATACAAAAACTTTGGGACTTCTTTTGTTCGGTGACTGAATAGCCGGTTTAGCCAATGACGGTTTAGTTGAGTTTTACTCTACATGGGACTGAACGATGAACTCACTTCCATCCCACACGGCTGACTTTATTTTCCCAAATGTTTCTTCTATTCGGATTTAAAGGGAATCTGGACATCTTGAAGCCCTTGTTCTATCTATTTGTGCATCCAAATGCACAGCAACCCTGCATTTTTAGTGAATAAATCCAAAAAATATGCAATTTTGAACCTAAGATGGCACCATGAGTCACATGACCTTTTTTTTTCCGACTCGTCGGCACTTTCTCAATTAAGGCACACTAGCTGCAGTGCGCTGCTTCACACACTATTTAATGCTAAACACATTTGCCAAGTATGACCAGGACTGTTACCGAGTAAGTATAAACACGAGGGCTGCAGCTAACAGATTTTTCCAGATCAAGTTATCTATTAATTTCTTTTCTCGAGTACTTCTTGGCACTTCTAAATCCTAAAGTTTTTGTTAGTTTTTTTTTTTTTTTATCTTGGTAAGTAAATAATTTCCAGTGTACCAAGATTAAAAACAAAAAACTTTAGACTTCAAAGTGTTATAATTTATCTTGTTTTCAGGGTCCGAAGAGTATTTATAGATTAAACACTCTTAATTCAAGACATCAAGTGAAATCTGTCCACGCAGCAAGATAATTCCCCACAGATTTAGTGTTTTTATCTTCTATTTAGATGCCCCTTTTTTGTAGTGCAAACCTCACAACAATTCATTACCTCATCGTAACCAATACTGCTCCTTAACAGCCAATTAATACTCACTTATCAATAAATACACAAATTACCTTTACACACATAACTGACTGAGCACCATCTACTGGTCACTCGTCTAACAACTTCGTGCACTCCACTTTTGCCTGTCACATTCTGACTGAGCACATAATCTTCTTCAACCATCTAATCTGAGCATTTATTTGATTGCTTTACACACTAACACTTTGCTACTCAGTATTCAAGTTTTTATGACATATGCTGAAATGGTACCACTATGTACATGCTAATAAGATAACATTATTAATGGTAAAACTGCAAAGTGTATTGATTATTCAATTAAGCCCCCACATAGATGACACCAACTCTGAAACGGCATCTTCACAACCACTAATTTGTTACACTTTACATTTTTTTCCTATTTCTTTTACATCAACATGCTTAATTCACATTTCCTTTTTATTCAATTTTCACTTGCATAGCACAAATCACAATTACATTAACTTGAACAAACTTACTGTTTTTCGTTTCCATTTTATTTGTTTTGGACCCCTCATTTTAACTGCAGTAACACCATCGTGTGATACACACATTTTTATGCTACATTCATTGATCCTGGTTCTGTAATCAGTTATACAATAAGGGTTCACTTTAGAGTCTGGACAGATATATTTCCTGCAGAACATACTCCATTTCATATATAATTACCTAAAAAGTGACTCAGCCACTTAATAATAAACAATTTATTTGATAAACTTCAATTTACTGGATCAAATAAACTTCACTAACTAACATTAGCTTTCATCCGTCAAGACCTGACTCACAACTTCTCAAAGTAACAAACTGATAGTCGTGTCGGAAATCTTATTACATTCTTCAGACATTAATGACAAATATTGCATAACATTTACTACCAGTGTTGCCACAGTTACTTTGAAAAGATACTTTTAGTGACTTTGTACAGTTACTTTATTAGGAGCTGCCAACAACAGTAACTAATAAGGTAACTCGTAATCTAACTTGGTTTCTCTTAGGATTGAGTAATCAACAAAGTATCTAATCAGCAAAGTAACTGTTACTTTTCTGAGTACTCAATCTTAAAAATTACCACATTAGATTACTACTTTATTAGTTACATTCAGCAGCTGCTGACAAACGTAACAAATGAAGTCACTTTTCAAAGTTTCTGTGGCAACACTGTTTACTACTACCAGTATACATTAAGATTTACTATATGCAATTGTTTCAACCCCCCACACTAAGTGTTGGACCCCTCCAAGATATAAAGCAGCGCTTTATGGACATTTTACCGCAAGATTTTCTGTTTGATGCTTTCATCAAACATCTGTTTAAAAAACAAAGTGTTGGGTAGGTTGAAAATAGAACAGTAAGGTCTGTGGATGTGCAGTAATTGTGTGCTTTAAATTCATTCATTTATCTGAATGTTTAAGTAACCAAATTGTCCTGTGGCAGGTAATTAATTATACATTTCCTTTAAAAAGGAGGCACACTTGCAAAAAATCTAACACTGCTTTACAGTTGACTTTTCATTTTTGAAAAGTGTTGGAGGCGTCCAACATTTTCATTGAGGAGACCACATCCCCATGTACTACCCCCCCCCATAATTATTAACATGAATTTAGATGGTAATCTGATTTAAAGTCAATCGTTTGCATGAACACCTTGATGCTAAAGATCCATTTTCATCACAGAGGAGCATTAAACTCAGATCTGAGGCTCACTTCAGCAGAAACCCATCACTCAGCTGGTCACCAGCCTCGTGCACAAAGTGTGACACGCCGGTGTAAAACGCTCTTCCGGCAACTTCCACTACCACTGCCTGAAAATCTCCACATTTGGTCTCCTGAACAGCAGAAAACAGATGTATAAAACATCAACAACTCAAGCTTCATTACACCATTTTCAGATGTCACAGCTCATAAGACACAACACCACCACCTCCACATTAATGCCCCCCACCCAAAAAAATTATTATAACAACACGTGGTACAAACACTCTACACCCAGTGGTGGGCACAGTTCCGCTAACCGCTAAGTATTGAAGCTAATGTTTTCATTAGCGGATTAGTTTTCCAGATAACTTTGAAAACCATCAGCGGACCAATTAGCTTCTGATAACGTTTAGACCGCTAACATATTTTTGCGGGCACAATGAATAAAGCTTAACAGTTAAAAACATCTGTAAAGTCTGAAATAAAAGATTTTAGTGCCTGTCTGTTACGTTTTGTAGCAGAAAGCCATGAACACTGCCATCTGCTGCCAAGAGATGGCAGTGTTCATGGCAGTGTGAGCAGCCACAAAGTTGCTAAAAGTGCTAAAGGACTTAACAGAATTTTCAGTTTTCAAATTGCCTTTTTTTTTTTTTTTTTTTTTTTACAAATGAAAAAAATTACATACTTACAAATACAGATCTATTTGTAAAACGCACCACACATTTCGGTAACTGTGTTATACTGACCAGCCAACCACTGATGTCAGCAAACTACCCATAATGCAATGCGGCATGTGTATCTAAATGCTAAAACCTTCAAAATTAGTGCATTACTTTAAAACTAAAATATATAGTTGATATTTTCACTTTGTAAAATGACAGACGTGATGTTAATTTCAATAACATGTCTGGAATTAGTTTAAAATTACAACCATAAGTCAAAACTGTCTACTTGTGCAAGACTCCAGTGAGATGACCAGCAGGTCTGTATGGTGTGAAGAGAAATGATCTGTTTTTTTCCCCTCTCTCCTTTCTGTCTGATCACCAGGTCTCTTTTGCTGAGAGAAGGCCGACCTGAGACAGAAACGCTAAGTTGATGTTGTCAGTAGCTGCCATGTACTGAAATCAATACTGAAAGTTATCAGTTTAGCTTTTATCTATAACTTATTTATCAGTGTAGCTTTATCAAAGTTAACTTTTCAGTTAGCGCATTAACTGTTATCGAAGCTAACGTTAGGGTTAGCTGTGCCCACCACTGTCTACACCCCACTTGATCTTAGGCACTCTCTGGACCCTCTAAGGTTTTTCAAGGTGTGGCCAAGGTTTCAAACCTTTACCCTCCGTAATACAAAGCTATGACCGTCACAACACCCCCAGACATTCTTAGAACCCCATCAATCTTATGTTTCTTTCTGTTTTTGCTCTGTATGCACCACTCTGCATTTAATCATTAGTGATTGATCTCTGCTCCCCTCCACAGCATGTCTTTTTCCTGGTTCTCTCCCTCAGCCCCAACCAGTCCCAGCAGAAGACTGCCCCTCCCTGAGCCTGGTTCTGCTGGAGGTTTCTTCCTGTTAAAAGGGAGTTTTTCCTTCCCACTGTCGCTAAGTGCTTGCTCACAGGGGGTCGTTTTGACCGTTGGGGTTTTTCCATAATTATTGTATGGCTTTGCCTTACAATATAAAGCGCCTTGGGGCAACTGTTTGTTGTGATTTGGCGCTATATAAATAAAATTGATTTGATTTATGACGTGGGCCAGGTCTGGACCATTAAAAAAACACTGAACATGTCACGACAACGTACCTCGACGGCTTTCCCTGTGAACACGGACCCTGTTGCACTGTTTGCAAAGGTCCTGCTCTGGTTCAGTTGGATGAGACCTTTGTGGTACTGAAGAGCTACTCTTGCTGTAACGCCGGAACCTGTCGGACTTCGATCCACCTGCAAATCAAGTATTGTAGAGCATGAGTTTCTGTCCACACACGAAATACAATAATAATAAGGTACTACCACAGCAACAAACTTACCTGAGCCTCTGCAAACACACACAGATTAGCAGTGGGATCTGATGAATAAGCGTCTTTGCCGTCCGTTAGGATTGTGCCGTAGATGAAAGCCAAATCATCGCTAACTGGATGACACAACTTAACCTAATGGACAATTACAGACATTATTAGGCGTTGGGTTTTCATGCTTTCTACCGACCGCCACCGTCTACTCAAACTGTGTAATTTAAGCTTTAATGTTTCCATTTTCACTTGCAATGACAATCTGTGATAACAAGCAAATTAGTAAAGTACATTATTTATTCAGCTGTCCATCTTGCATCACTCTCCATCTCACAAGAGCAGCAACAGAATGAGGATCCAACAGATCACTAAACTCCTAGTTTGGATGGCATCGTGATTTTTAAATCGTAGATCGTATATTTTTTCACCTCCAAAATTTAATGGAGTCTTCCAAGACCTAACACCAATGTGTGGTGAAAATCTGTTAAGTAGTTTTAATAAAATCCTCAAAATCAGACAAAGTTGAAGAGTATAAATTGAAATCCTGATCCAGAATCCGGATCATTCCAAAATTCAGTGGAGTCTTCCATGGCCTCTGGTGAAAAATTTGCCTACCAGCTAATACATATTTAGTCACGTCCCCCCGCAAGGCGGGGGTGTCGCTCTACTTTATAAATCTGGGTTTAGTTTACTCGCTGTTGGGGGTCTAAAATATAATTTGTTTGAACATCTGATTCTCCGCTGTGCTCATGACACTATGTATAGCCAAGGTCAAAAGAATAAAAATCAACCGTGTTACTTTGTCACTGTATATAGGCCCCCTGGCCCATACTCTGAATTCTTAAATGAATTTGGTGAGTTTATCACTAATTTGTCAACACGTGCAGATAACGTTCTGATTGTTGGTGACTTCAACATTCATATAAATAAGCCTTGTGACCCCCTCTGCAAATCATTTACATGGACATTATGGATGTATTAGGATTCCAGCAATGCATTCAGGGTTCAACACATTAGTGGAAATACCCAGGATTTGGTCCTCGTTCGCAGTATTGCTGTCACAAATATTGACATCATGCCTCTTGCGTCAGTGGTCTCTGATCACTCTAAGTTTACAGTCTTTACATCAACTCTTCAACTATGATTGAACTTGGTGCTAGACTGCCTGATATCTTAGTGTCACTTTTGGAAAAGGACCATTCAGTAGACATTCTTGTGGACTGCTTAAATTCAGTGCTCAAAGCTACACTCGACATGATCGGTCCACCTATATTAAAACCACACCCCCCCAAAACACTGTTGCCTTGGTTCAGTGATTACTTACATGGCCTCAAGCATACGGCGAGAGGTCAAGAACGAAAATGGCGTAGTTCAAAACTAGAAGTATTCCACCTCGCGTGGCGTGATGCTATTTTAGACTAAGCATGCACTACTGGCTACAAAGCGGGCCTATTACTCTGATTGGATCAACAAAAACAAGCACAACTCAAAGTTCTTGTTCGACACGGTGGCAACACTTATTCATGGACAACCACCTGTAAGTCGCTCTCCTTTTACAGCCCAAGAGTTTTTAGATTACTTTGAGAAGAAAATAAATATTACGTTAACGATATCCCAGCAGGCCTTTATTCAGCCACTACACCCTGTTATAGAGGTGGGTGCCATCACTGATGTATTACCCAGATTTGGCAAATTTGATTGTACCTCACTGAGTGGTGGGCGTGCTGACGAAACTTGTAACTTCTACTAAAAGCAAAACCTGCTTATTTGATCCTATACCAACAAAAGTGTTTAAGGACCTGTGGCCCACTCTTGGGTCGACTATGTTGGAAATTATTAGTATGTCATTAACCTCTGGATCTGTTCCTAAATGTTTCAAATCTGCAGTGATTAAACCATTACTTAAGAAATCTAATCTTGACCCTAGTGTAGTAAAAAAAATTATAGGCTGATATCAAATGTCATTTTGTTCTAAAATTCTGGAAAAAGTAGTTTCACTGCAGTTCATGGACCACCTTACTGAGAATAATCTTTTGGAGCCACTACAGTCTGCTTTTAGAAAATATCATTCCACAGAGACGGCTCTCACTGAAGAGGTGAATGACCTCCTTGCAATGGATTCAGGCACCACTACAGTTCTGGTGCTGTTAACTACTGCTAACCTTAGTGACATGAAATATAGGGTTCCACAGGGGTCCATCCTAGGCCCTTGATCTCCTTATGGTAATAAAACAGTCAGATTCTGTAGAGACCTTCAAATCCAGACTTAAGACACATTTATTTTCCTTCTTGTATGGCTAGCATACTGGTATACTATGGTACTATGCTTCCTACCCTTTTGAGTTAATTTTATTAGTAAACACAGCAGATCTCTGCTTCAACTTTATCTAAATTCTGGGTCTGTTGGTGAAGCTTGGGGCTAGCGGCCGACGATCACTTTCGTATTTTCTCTGCTTTTCCGTTTGCTTAATGTTGATGAATTTTATCTTGGGTGTAGTTTTTCTGGCCAACTGACTCTGCTTTTTATTTCTCTCTGTCCAAGGTGTGGATGATGTCATGACGTCATGTGCTGAATTTGACAACTGCATAATTTCTGAAACAGACGTGGAACATGGAACAGACTCTGCTGCAGGAACAGGCCCACTGAATGGCATGATGGATGACCCCTGCCCGTGGAATGGACACACTGCATGGGCTTCTCATCAAATTCATCTTTTGTTGTTATGTTTTTTATAAAACTTTGCAAAATCTTGTAACTTAGAATGGCCTAAGCAGTGGGTCACCCCTTTGAGTCTGGTCTGCTTGAGGTTTCTTCCTCAATATCATAAGAGGGAGGTTTTCCTTACCGCTGTTGCCTGTGTGCTTGCTCTAGGGGTTGGTAAGGTTAGACCTTACTTGTGTGGCTTTGACGTAATACTTCAAAGCCTATATAAAGTGAAATCTCGACCCAGAATCTAGATTTGGATCACCTCCAAAATTTAGTGGTCTTCCATGTCCTAATATCTATGTGTGGTAATAGATGCAGATAGTTTTATTACATCCTTGGCAGATGTAATTACTACAGACTAATCGATTAATCAACAGGTTAACTCACCCTCTACAGGAAACACCCTCTTTTGACATGAGTGATAATCAAAACTCTACGTCTCATTTCATAGCTTCAAATGTGAAGGTGTGAACTCAAATAATGGCACAGGTTTACAGATTTTTTTTTATTTACTTTGTCACGTGTTTTATTATAAAACTTTTACCTGGGATTTGACGGCCTTGGTCACTGCTGTGGCTGCATCTACTAGATCTCGAGTGCTGGATTTGGTTACATCCAAGCCAAACCTCTGGGCGTTTACAAAGGCATAGAAAGCCCCTCCGTAGCTTATGTCAACTACGACGTCGCCAAATCCTTCCACCGTCACAGTTGCATCTGTCAAAACAAAGTCGTTATGTACTAACCCCTGCAGGAACATGGACAAGACCTGGATCAGAATTTCTTGTTCAGAGAACATCAAGATGGTGACCCTACCTGTGGCAAAGACAAATGCTGGCACGCTGAGAAACCGCACTCCCCCTGTTTTACCGTCAGAGTACTCAACAAAAGCCTTAACCAGACCACAGGGACAGTGGATGGTCACTTGGGTCTCTGGTGACTGCAGTTCTTTCACAAGTTTGTAGTCGACCGCAAAGCGGCCGAGGGCGATGATGGCATGTCCGCACATGGTGCTGTACCCCTCGTTATGCATGAACAGAACCCCTAAATCGGCCTCGTCCATCTCACTGTCCACTAGCAGGGCGCCGTACATTTCATAGTGCCCCCGTGGCTCGAACATCAACATCCTCCTGAGGTGGTCCAGGTGTTGTTTGATGTAACGCCGCTTGGACAGCAGAGTGTCGCCTTTGACTTCTGGATAGCCACTGAGGATGATCCGTAAAGGCTCTCCGCCTGTGTGCATGTCAACCACTGAGAGCTCATCGCCTTCATGAGGTGGAAGCTGCATGTCCGTCAGAGACGAGACAACGTGAAGAAACAAACAATAGAACATACATACAACATTTATGCTAAATGACCAATTAGCATATTTATAGAAGCCAACTTGTGCATGTACACACCTTGTCTATTAGATGGCATTCTTCAGTTGTGACTGTTTCTAATGATCGTCATTAGCATGCAAACACATACACCAAACAAGTCCATAATTTCATCACTTCATCTCATCATCAAGTTCAAGTCTCTTCAAATCATATAAAATTTTTTGTGTACTAATTGTCTACATCACCACTTACTGTTGTGACTATTCCCCTTAAAACTGATACATACCAATAATAACATACGACACTTCAATCCAAAGTACAAATATGTAGACCTGGGTTTGATTCCAGGTTACACTTCTTATCTATGTATTTGGACAACACAATGCGTGCATGTTGTCCCAGCCCACCCAGTTACAAACGGGTACTGACCACAACTGGGAAACTAACCTAGATCATAGATGCCCATTTGTTTACATTTGAATCTTTCGATAAGTACCGGCAGCGAGCCTCGGGGACAATGTTTGACTTACCTACGGCATCTTCTTTTCTTCTGTGCAATATGAAATACTTAAAATTAAGCGTTTCTTCTTTAACAATGTGCCAGCCACAGTGCTGAGCATTATTGTCGAGCGTAAACAAATGCCAAAACAAATGGTGTCTTCAACTGCTTCAATACATACGGTTTGGACTTTGATTCATGACTGTGGAAAGCTTACTGATCTTGTACGTGTGCGGCCACAGTTCAGTCACTTTGCCATTTCATACTTTGTCACAAACATTATCTAAAATGTATAATCACGTATCCAAAGGAATCTCCATAGGTCAAGCCCGTTCTGGGGACAGGAGTGGTGCTGCACACCACCACATCTACCACTAATCACACCCTCAACCATTGCCATTTTTTCCCTTTTGTTACTACATTCATATAAAATTCTTCCTGCTAGCTCGTGTGCACGTACAACTGTATCGAGTTTTTGAAACAATCATAAAATAATTCTCTAATTTAGTATGTATATATTTCTCTGCTGAAACTCTTTCTACATATAGAATTTTAAGTGCAATGTAATAATTACTTTCCAGGTAAATGACCATTTTTCTGAAAAGCCCTCAGCAGGCTGACGCTATCTTGAATTATTTAGAAAACCTACACTTGTGTGGTAGAAGTGTGGCCATCCAACAATACCGATATCAGTGGTGATATTGAGACTCTTCGTAATGTCGGTGCATCCTTACCTCCAGCCTCCTCGGCCTTCCTTTGTCCTCCTTTTGGGTCTTTGGTGTTGTCATGCTGATGTTTCAAACTACAAACAATAAAAGTTGTTCTAATTATGATTAAAAAAAATACACACCAGCAGGAAGGAGCTAGTCATTGTGTCAGTCTATATGTTGATGTATGTTAAGAATCTGTCTTGACTTCACCATCTCCTTAAATGTTCGTACTCATGGATCGCAGTTTGTGTACGTGTGCATACGTGTTGTAGTCTACTTTTTTTTCTTTTCTTTTTTTTACGTCACATATGTTTAAATTGTCCTTTCTCTTTTAAGTCCTGTTTTGATCCTAAAGGAGGCCCCGGTGTCGCAGATCAAACAGTACTTCCCCAAAAATCGGTCCGCCTGCCTTCACTGCGCTGAGTCTTACTCTCTTCACCCAAAACGATCAAATGGATTAATGTGATTATTAACCATCAGATGATAAAGGTAAAACCTCTTAAATCATTCTAAAGTCAGTTTTAAACAGAAACGAGGTGATACTCAATGCTTTGAAATGACTGACGCACAGTGAACGCATCAGCTAGCAGCTTGTGTGGCTGCGGTGCTCTGATCGCTTCATTTGTCTTTGAAATAATGCTGAATTTATGTGGAAAATGATTGTTATACAAAAGCTACAGATATCGGTCACTGAGGTGATGACTGGAGTGAAGTTTGAAGTAGAAACGAGGTGATAATCTGCGGCTAATGACACATGCACAGTGAAGGCGGGGACGACTGATTTTTAGGGGGGAACAGTTCGGTCTGTGACACCGGGATTATGTTATAGTCATTTCTTTGAGATGTTCAAGCACGTGTGGCGTTGGTATTTCTCCTGGTGGTTACATACTTGTAAAGGGTCCATCAGACTAAAACAACTCAGCCTGGACAGGGAGTTGATTCTGAAGCAATCCACTGACAGTTTGCAGTTTGCTTATTAATTTTTCACCAAGGTTATTTCACAGCTCGCTTCCTCATCAGATGGGACAGAGCAGCCGGACTCATCTAAATATTAAAAGCCAAGTGGCCTCTGTGTCCGTGTGTGTGTGTGTACCTTCGATCACGGAGAAACTGGGGAGAGCTGACATTTTCCATTTGGTATGTTTCTGTATTTTGGGTCGAGGATCAACACAGTGACAACTCCCAGTTGATGGGACTAATATTTTCGGAGAAATTGGGGATACTGGATAACAACGAGCGTTGATATCATTAGTCAGAATCCCTGGTAACCAGACAAGATCTGAACAAAGGAAATATCTCAACCTCAACTAAATGTGCCAAAGAATAAATACAATTATTCACAAAACTTGGATCATTTTAATTTCCTGCACTTTCAGTTAAAATCATTATAGAAACTTTGCATAATTTATTACCACCCTTGAAACATTTCACCTACCTATTTTACAAATGCTACCCAATGTAGATCCCCACGGCCAGTGCGCTGGTTATGTAAATGGCTTGGATTGAATTTAAGGGGTGCACTGAATCTTTATACCTGCACAGAATTACTGAGTCCTGATCACATACTTTGCACAGTTTTACAGCCCGCCTGTTTTTTGACAGCAAAGCCAGCGCCGACATACATTTACAGTAGTGTTCAGAATAATAGTAGTTCTATGTGACTAAAAAGATTAATCCAGGTTTTGAGTATATTTCTTATTGTTACATGGGAAACAAGGTAACAGTAGATTCAGTAGATTCTCACAAATCCAACAAGACCAAGCATTCATGATATGCACACTCTTAAGGCTATGAAATTGGGCTATTAGTAAAAAAAAAGTAGAAAAGGGGGTGTTCACAATAATAGCATCTGCTGTTGACGCTACGAACTCAGCACTATTATGTTCAAACTGCTTTTTTAGCAATCCTGTGAATCACTAAACTAGTATTTAGTTGTATAACCACAGTTTTTCATGATTTCTTCACTTCTGCAAGGCATTAATTTTGTTGGTTTGGAACCAAGATTTTGCTCATTTACTAGTGTGCTTGGGGTCATTGTCTTGGTGAAACGCCCATTTCAAAGGCATGTCCTCTTCAGCATAAGGCAACATGACCTCTTCAAGTATTTTGACATATCCAAACTGATCCATGATACCTGGTATGCGATAGGCCCAACACCATAGTAGGAGAAACATGCCCATATCATGATGCTTGCACCACCATGCTTCACTGTCTTCACTGTGAACTGTGGCTTGAATTCAGAGTTTGGGGGTCGTCTCACAAACTGTCTGCGGCCCTTGGACCCAAAAAGAATAATTTTATTCTCATCAGTCCACAAAATATTTCTCTGTTTCTCTTTAGGCCAGTTGATGTGTTCTTTGGCAAATTGTAACCTCTTCTGCACGTCTTTTATACTCAAGAAAAATATAAACGCAACACTTTTGGTTTTGCTCCCATTTTGCATGAGATGAACTCAAAGATCTAAAACTTTTTCCACATACACAATATCACCATTTCCCTCAAATGTTGTTCACAAACCAGTCCAAATCTGTGATAGTGAGCACTTCTCCTTTGCTGAGATAATCCATCCCACCTCACAGGTGTGCCATATCAAGATGCTGATTAGACACCATGATTAGTGCACAGGCGTGCCTTAGACTGCCCACAATAAAAGGCCACTCTGAAAGGTGCAGTTTTATCACACAGCACAATGCCACAGATGTCGCAAGATTTGAGGGAGCGTGCAATTGGCATGCTGACAGCAGGAATGTCAACCAGAGCTGTTGCTCGTGTATTGAATGTTCATTTCTCTACCATAAACCATCTCCAAAGGCGTTTCAGAGAATTTGGCAGTACATCCAACCAGCCTCACAACTGCAGACCACATGTAACCACACCAGCCCAGGACCTACACATCCAGCATGTTCACCTCCAAGATCGTCTGAGACCAGCCACTCGGACAGCTGCTGAAACAATCGGTTTGCATAACCAAAGAATTTCTGCACAAACTGTGAGAAACTATCTCAGGGAAGCTCATCTGCATGCTCGTCGTCCTCATCGGGGTCTCGACCTGACTCCAGTTCGTCGTCGTAACCGACTTGAGTGGGCAAATGCTCACATTCGCTGGTGGTTGGCACGTTGGAGAGGTGTTCTCTTCACGGATGAATCCCGGTTCACACTGTTCAGGGCAGATGGCAGACAGCGTGTGTGGCGTCATGTGGGTGAGCAGTTTTCTGATGTCAATGTTGTGGATCAAGTGGCCCATGGTGGCGGTGGGGTTATGGTATGGGTAGGCGTCTGTTATGGACGAAGAACACAGGTGCATTTTATTGATGGCATTTTGAATGCACAGAGATACCGTGACGAGATCCTGAGGCCCATTGTTGTGCCATACATCCAAGAACATCACCTCATGTTGCAGCAGGATAACGCACGGCCCCATGTTGCAAGGATCTGTACACAATTCTTGGAAGCTGAAAATGTCCCAGTTCTTGCATGGCCGGCATACTCACCGGACATGTCACCCATTGAGCATGTTTGGGATGCTCTGGACCGGCGTATACGACAGCGTGTACCAGTTCCTGCCATTATCCAGCAACTTCGCACAGCCATTGAAGAGGAGTGGACCAACATTCCACAGGCCACAATTGACAACCTGATCAACTGTATGCGAAGGAGATGTGTTGCACTGCATGAGGCAAATGGTGGTCACACCAGATACTGACTGGTATCCCCCCCCCCCCCCAATAAAACAAAACTGCACCTTTCAGAGTGGCCTTTTATTGTGGACAGTCTAAGGCACACCTGTGCACTAATCATGGTGTCTAATCAGCATCTTGATATGGCACACCTGTGAGGTGGGATGGATTATCTCAGCAAAGGAGAAGTGCTCACTATCACAGATTTAGACTGGTTTGTGAACAATATTTGAGGGAAATGGTGATATTGTGTATGTGGAAAAAGTTTTAGATCTTTGAGTTAATCTCATACAAAATGGGAGCAAAACCAAAAGTGTTGCGTTTATATTTTTGTTGAGTGTACATAACAGAGGGACTTTGCGGGGGATTCTTGCAAATAAATTAGCTTCACACAGGCGTCTTCTGTCACAGCACCTACAGGTAACTCCAGACTGTCTTTGATCATCCTGGAGCTGATCAATGGGTGAGCCTTTGCCATTCTGGTTATTCTTCTATCCATTTTGATGGTTGTTTTCCATTTTCTTCTATGTGTCTTTTTTTTTTTTTGATCCATTTTAAAGCACTGGAGATCATTGTAGATGAACAGCCTATAATGGCTGCGTATAAGTTTTCCCCTCTCCAATCAACTTTTTAATCAAACTACGCTGTTCTTCTGAACAATGTCTTGAACGTCCCATTTTCCTCAGGCTTTCAAAGAGAAAACCATGTTCAACAGGTGCTGGCTTCATCCTTAAATACGGGACACCTGATTCACACCTGATTGTTCCACAAAAATGACAAACTCACTGACTGAATGCCACACTACTATTATTCTGAACACCCCCTTTTCTACTTTTTTGAGTGCTTTTATGTTGTTGGTTTTTGCCCCAGGCTTCCCAACAAATTTTGAAATCCCCCCCAAAAAGTGAAAACTTTGTGTACTTCCAGTTTGTCAGGACACTTCTGTGTTTTTTAAGATAGCTTTATGATTTCTGAAAGAGGGAATCCTTAAAATCCTGGAGAATCACACTCAGCAGTGTGGTGTAATGTGTTGACAGATGTCTCTGGTGTTCAGGTGTTGTAGGTTCAAGTCTCAGGACAACAGTGGAATTTTTCTTTTAAGTTAAGCAAAAAAGTCAAAACTCAAAGGGGTGGAAAAACAAAGGGCACTCTGTCTGTTCTGTGGCTCACTGTGTTAGGAGGCTGTGCTGGAGTTCAGAAGTCTGAGTTCAAATCTCACTCTTTCTCTTGTCTTTTAAATTCCAACAACTAAAGGGAAAAGATAAAACTCCCAGGAGAAAAGCTCCAAATGTGAAGGGTACTCGTGGCGCAAAGGGATAGTGTCCTGAACCTTAGATGTCAGTGACACAGCGCTGGTTCAAATCCAGTCCTGCACCAAGTACCTGGATCATTGAATGAGTGTTCGGGTGAATGCTCGGGAGGGGCCGTGTCCCTCCCGAGTGTCGGGGAAGGTGAAAGTAGGGGGTTATACAACTGGACGGTCCAAGCAGCTAAACTTTTATTGAAAGTTTTGGTGCAAGTAGGTGTGTGTGTGTATGTGTGTAAGGCGGCCGCTAGGCTAACAATCAATGTTTTTTGAAAATGTTCCATTCTGGAAAAAAAAAATATCCTTCAGCTAATCAGTCTTCCAGCAGTCCTCATTCCAACTGTCCATAGTTCTCTGTCAATCCCATGTGCCTCAGTTGTGTAAAGAAACACTGGGATCAGATGGATGGACAGAAGACTCTAAGAAGCCCAGTGCTCGATCCTGATGCTCTGGTTTATCAGCGACAGGGAACAAAGCTCAAATCTAGACAGACTGAGAAATATGTCAACCATGAGATGGATCCAATTTCCCATGATCAACAGATCAAACACTTCACACCAGCAGAGGATCACTCACCACTTTAAAAAGTGCTGTCTCAGTGGAGTGAAAGTTCTCAACTGCAGTGGCTCAAAATGATCAAGATAAACAGTAAACTGCTCTGGAAGCAATTTTTCAAGAATGTCTGAGCAGAAAGGTAGATTCCATACCAGCCTCGAATTTGCCAGGAAATTAGTGAAATAAGTTCGTTCACAATTTTCAGCACTGTTGTTCCAAGTGAAGTGATCTTTAAACAACTTTGGTGGTAATGAATCAAGGACAAATTCTGACAGCGGACCAAACCACAGGGTGTGAAAAATTGGTAAATGTTGGTTTCTGTCAGACTTGATGTCTGCATTAGTTACAGGATCATTCAGTCTGACTAATGTCCTCTATTTTCTTCACCAAGTAATAATAATAAAAAAAAAAAATGTAAAAAAAAAATCTTGGGGTGAAAATGTTGAATAGCTTGCTGGCGGTCGCCCTTGAATTAGCAGTGTCAAACAGGAATTTTTGTGAATTAAGTGAGAGTAATAAGCTGTTTGCAGCCAATAACCACTTGCTTGTACCGCAAAACACCATCAGGCCAGACGCCATAAAAGATGTGGCGGAGAATCAGATGTTTGAATTGTTTAAAAAAAAAAAAAAAAAAAAAACACAGAATTCCACTGCAGTAACCCCATAACTCAACCAAACCATCTTTTTTAGGTTCCGAAGATGATTAAAACACAATCAGGATGATTTCAAAAACTAAATTACAACTGCATTATATTGAAGATGGCATCCAAAATTGGAAATTCTTTTGAAAACATTCACTGGAAAAGAATTGCTTCATTTTTTTTGGTCTAAAATAATCTGATTCATAAATGTAAAATGAAAATGGTTTCCAAAATGGCAACCAAACAACAGAATGAACAATAATGTCATATTTTGGACATCAACTTTTATATCTGGCTTCATGCCAGTTTTTTACTTTTGGGATCATTTTGATTGTCTTTTGGAGTCATGTATGGAGCTGACACTGGTTTAGTTTAGTGGGGGGTGGGGGGGGGGAGGGAGGGAGTGAACTCCCTTTCTTACATTGTGTTTTTGGACTCTGAGCAGATTAAGAATTATGAGGAGATCCTGCAACTGTAAGAGCAGCCAGATGGTATCACTTTTTTAGAAGATCGTTGTCAGTTTGATACAGTATTCATATAAGTGATGCGACACACAACAATGCGAAGCTCGCTCATGGTACAGGGAGTCCCAAACAGGAAGTGCCAAATTTTGAGTCCACAGTGAAACAGGAAATATCAAATGAACACTTCCTGGCATGGGTGGAGCTAGACCCGAGGCCAGGGTTGCACTGGACTCCCCTGAAATCTGATTGGACACAGATGATTGACATGTCACAGCACCACATGTCTGGTTGAAAAGAGCTGCATTTTGAAATTAGTGAGTCATACTGAGTGCTATGTTCCTCTTGTCCAGTAGTTGGTGATGTTTACCACAAAAAGTTCTAATCCACCTTAGCAGAAGAAAAATGTTTGCCTCAGATTTGAACTGAACACGTCATTTGAAGCATAGACTAATAACGACACCAAAGTTATATTGATGAAATGAGGTCCAGGTTGTTAAAAGTGGCATTTCTCCTTTAATTCGGGTTGAAAAGCCTAGATTTGATGTTGTGGTGAAAGAAACTTTTGTATTTCTTCATAATTGATGTAAAGAAAGTCCAAGACTTTCTTATATACCAAAATACCTGAATGCTGTGTGCAGTTTGAAGCAGAAATGAGGTGTTAATCCATGAACTGCATCATCAGGGGGGGACCATTCGGTCTGCAACTGATCCGGATTGTGGATTTTAGTGCCATTCAAATTTAACACTGAAAACCCCACTTAATGTATATTTTACATGATATCCTAATCAATCATGCCCCAATCACTCTCATATTTGAAAGCGAGGTGCAGACTGGCACTCACTATCACCTGACAAAGTTTGATCTGGATCTGAGGTGGATTGCGGATTTTGTGGCCATTTAAATTTAACATTGAAAACCCCACTTAATGTATATTTTACACAATATCTTAATGAAATGTGCCCCAATCACACACACATTTGAAACTGTGGTGCAGAATAACATTCACTATCACCTGACAAAGTTTGATCTGGATCTGATCCAGATTTTGTAGACATTTGAATTTAATATTGAATAGCCCATTTGCTGTACATTTTTCATTATATCTCAATCAAAAGTGCCTCAATCACTCTCATGTGTGACAATGAGGTGTAAACTGGCACTCTCAATGAACAGAGTTTGATCCGCATCTGATCCATATTGTGGATTTAGTTGATATTTTAACATTGAAAAGCTGCTTTGATCTATATTTTGTATTATATTT
Source organism: Thalassophryne amazonica (assembly GCF_902500255.1). NCBI lineage: Eukaryota > Metazoa > Chordata > Actinopteri > Batrachoidiformes > Batrachoididae > Thalassophryne > Thalassophryne amazonica. The sequence continues at coordinate 25,180,544 of NC_047123.1, read as the reverse complement.
TTAGCTTATGAAAAGCCACTTCCAACAGGAGTTTTACCTTGATTTCCCACCCAAAGTAAAAACCTGTGGATTTATAAACTCGTGTGGGTGGAGGTTTGGTTTCTCTGGTCTCATGTGGATCCACGCACGCGCACAGCACACCTGTTGCAAATTAATGCAGTTTGAACTTTAGCTCGTTTTATTAGTTCGTCAGAAATGTTGTCTAAAGTACTAGACACTGAAAGAAAATTTAACTGTTTTGCATCTTAAAAGCAAACAAGCTTATAACCGTCTTAAGATACGATACCTTTTAGCAAATATAATGAAGTACTTCAGCAAAAACGTTCCGAAGTTCAGCCTTTGACTTTCAGCAGCGTCACGAACAACCACAAGATAAACTTCCCACATACAGAAATAAATATATATGTCAGTCTCTCCTTCCAATTTTAACACTTCTGAACTTTGTAAAACTTTAACTTTACCCGGTGTGGATTTTCTCTGCAGATTCACAGCTCTTCTGTGGTTTTCATTTCAAGAGAAATTTACAACAGCGCCACCGCTTGTTCTGGAGTGATGCAAACTATTAACAGATTTATTCAACTGAAGGAGGGAGGAAAAACAAAAACAAAGCATTTTTTTTAAGACATCGAGACAACAAGATTAACTTTGCAGAAATTAATCTCGAAGATAATTCATTTCACATGCATATATGCACAGTGACATTATTTGGCAGCCATCCACTGTTCATGTTTCTTCTACATAAGTCATGTTTTGGAAATAAACCATTACATGACATTTCTTTTATTTAGTGTGGCAAGTGCTTTAAAAAAATAGTTTCTGGAACAACTGTCTCATATAGTTTTTAGTTTTTCAGTAAATGCAAAACAGTAAATCACTTGACAACAGACAACTCAGCTTATATATATATATATATATATATATATATATATATATATATATATATATATATATATATTTTAATTGCCTCAAATAAGGACACATTTTATGCACTAATATTTTCTGACCCATACAGGTCACCACTGCATCATTTTCTGAAACACTTGTTTCACTTCAGGTTTTGAGACTGAATCATTACAATTACACAAGCTACTGAACCTTTTTTCAGAAGAAATTGTTTAATTTGTGTTTCAATCAATCAATCAACTTTTTTTTTTATATAGCGCCAAATCACAACAAACAGTTGCCCCAAGGCGCTCTATATTGTAAGGCAAGGCCATACAATAATTATGAAAAACCCCAACGGTCAAAACGACCCCCTATGAGCAAGCACTTGGCTCATAGGGGGTCAGCATTTGGACACAAAGAAGCTTCATAAAATAATTTTCCACTTACTTTTGCGATCACTTCAAAATCAGTTCATTGCTTTGAAACTGTTGTTTCAGTTTGTTTTGAGCACTTTGAAATAATAAGTTTAATTAACTGTTTCAAACGTTTCTAATTAAGTAATAATATTCTAAAGCAAAAGTTTCTTGAACACTTGTTCAGCATTTCAAAACACTTACCCATTTCGGTTTCAATTCATGTTTTGGGGCTGTTGAAAGTGTCGAACAGTTAGAACATTTGGTGAATTTTGCATTCTGAATCTCTGTCACTGTTCACAGATTACCTACATGCATGCATTTGTACTTTCAATATTGTGCTGCACAAATGCTTACAAAAATCAGTTTACAAGACAAAAAAAAAAAAAATCCAGCTGTACATTTACAAAAATAAATTCAAACAGGCACCGTGCACTTTTTGTGCTTGAACATCCTACTTTTAATTTTCATTCAAACAATTTAAACAAATGCAAAATGTTTGTATCACTGAGTCCGTTTTCATTTGCATAAAGCCCGATATTTACAATGTGTGCAGAAAAAACCTTTAAGGAAGTTTGTAATATACCAAAAAAAAAAAAAAAAATACCTGAGCAATAGCGAACTACACAGGACAGTTTTCTGAAATGACCTGCTGCTGGAGAAAATCTAGATGTTGATTAAAAATAAAATGTATGAACTGGTATTAACCCTCAAATGACTAATATGGTAGGATAATTATAGCATCAAATATAGAAAAACCGGTGATGAGCAAATATGCCAGTACTTTAACACAAATCTCAATGAACCCATCAGTCATCCCTTGTAACAGTCATGAGCTATTTTCATCCTCACTCTCTGGGCATCAAGAATCAGTCTCAGGGATTGTAAATCTTGCTATTCTTGGTTTGTTGGCCATTTACACCAACATGCCCAGTAAAATCTACATGATATATATACAAAAATATATACAATATTTGATATATATACAAAATATAATGATTAGAATTGGCAAATTACAATTCCATCTGAAAGTATAATGTCGAAAATCTCATAGATCTTCCCAGGTGGTCATAAGTGACCCTCTACAAGTTTGGATTATACTTGCCACACGGATCAGCCGATCCTTGCAAAATTCTATGAACAAATGCAGGACACATAGATTGATAAATTCATTGTAAGACACTTTTTTCTGTTTTTTCTGGGGGAGGTGATGGTCTAGTGGTTAAGGTGTTGGGCTTGAGTCCAGAAGATCATGGGTTCAAATCCCCACCTGACTGGAAAATCACTAAGGGCCCTTGGGCAAGGCCTTTAATCCCCTATTGCTCCCGGTGTGTAGTGAGCGCCTTGTATGGCAGCACCCTGACATCGGGGTGAATGTGAGGCATAATTGTAAAGCGCTTTGAGCGTCTGATACAGATGGAAAAGCGCTATATAAATGCAGCCCATTTACCATTTACCATTTAAAATTAGACAAATTGTGTGCAAAAATACATGCCGTAGTCACTTGAGGGTTAAAGCACACAACCTAACTTATGGATGTGTTAAATTTATAACAAAATGATAGACATAATACAGCCTTATGTGTCAATGTTAACTAATTAACTTTCATACAAAGACAATGAAGTAATAACAATGTTGACTTTGTGCTTTAATTCGAGGCCCTATTTGAAAACCTAAATGGATTTTTACCATTTGGATAGAAGTATGAGGCCCTAATACGCAAGTACTGTACATTTTTAAAACAAAACTCCCAATAGTTATATGCGATTTCACAAAAAACAAGCCAAATATAGCTGAGAACAACAACACGTGTCAACACCAATTATTACTGTATGAGGAGTGTTGCTTACAAAGAGGAGTGAAACATCAACTTTAACAAGCACTCGTATGTTACAGTATAGAATATCTACAGTAGCACGTCTCACCCAAAAACTGTATGAACTGTATTTTAACAATATAAGGCACATTGTCATTAATTATTTACAATTACTAACTGCATAGGTGGTTACCCGTCTTTCAGACCAGCTTTTCACTTCATTTGTTTTGGCGTAACTTGGCTAACAAAACATCACCTGACACACAGCCATGAAAGTGCAGCACGAATACAAGACCATCCCTGTTTTGTTTTGTTTTTTTGGTAACCTGAAACCACATGAAATACATGCAGTCAAGTATTTAACACCAGTAAGTTGTGCAAACATCAATAATCAAGTAGTTTGTTATCACTGATCGTGATCTGGTTTCGGTACATCTGGCCTTGGGTCTGTAAACAAGACTTGGCTTTTGACTTTTGTCTTTGAGAGTGATGCTGGCGGCAGTGACAGTCTTCTTTTTATCAACAGCACCCTCAGGATTTCGCTAACCTGAGACTCAAGCACAGACAGCTGTCCTCCCAGAGTCTGAATGTCCCTCTTTAGCTCCAGTTTGGCTTCGTGAAGAGAAGCTTGAAGGAGAGCCTGCTCGGATGTCGGCTGTACCATAGACTGTTTGAGAGACGTTGCCGTGTCAACTGCCAGGCTGTGCTCGAAGGAATTCTTCTCTACGGGATAATTTTCCATCGGGCTTCGCTCAAAAGAGTTTTGCGAATCACCAGCTCTGTCGATACGCAGATCGCTCTTGGTGATGCCGCTGTCGAAGGAGTCTATTTTGTGTATATCGCTGATTTCCTCGCCTGCTTCCCCAGCTGCGTCTCTGCTTTCAACATCCAAGTTCTTGCTAGCGTTGGCCAACTGCTCAGTGGACTTGGACCCTTTGGGCCAGTCCAACGCTTGTTTTTGTGGCTGCTGTAGTTCCTCAACTGCCGCTGGTGCAGTGGTGGTGTTCCTAAACTTTGCCCAACCTCGAGCACCTCGGCAGCTGGTATCGCCACCTCCAACTCCCGCTCCACCTGGACTTCTGCACAGCTGATCTCCTGCACAAGACCCAGATGTTATTTCTGCAGACTCCTGCAGGTAGTTTTGGCCTTGAGAGTCCTGTACAGGGGGAACCGTGCCGCACCTACTGCCTGAACGCTCCCCACCTGAGCACGACCCTTTTTTGTGCACGTCGGACTTGTAATCCTGCTGCTGAGAAGAAATGGCCTGATACGGAGCGTAAGGCTTGGACTCGCTTTGACCGTGGTGCTGTAGTTCCACCTGCACACAGTTGTGGTCGACGTAAGCTTGAGCCTCTCCTGGGGTCTGTGCGTCCCTCTGCTGCCTGAACCTCTGGAACAACTTGCGAACAGGATGGTCTTCAGGAATGGAGATCGTTACTTCATTCCTCTGGCGTTCCTGTTCCCTCTTCACATCAGCTATCTTTCTGAAGATGACCTGCAAGAGGGATGGATGAGTGTGCATTAGGACAGACACACTCATACCAAGCCTTTAAATTACAGTAATACAAAAAGACTTATTGCACTCCACTTGGATGAAACAACATGCATATACTTGTATAATGGAGCTTTAAACCCTCCACAGCTGCCCTGCATGCTGAAATATTTAAGACTTGAAGGCAGTAATGCACTAGAGTAACATCTAATGGATCAGTAATGCAATAATGGTACAGATTCCAGGTCACAGGACTTTCTGAATTTCATCAGAAAATTAAAAAAAAAGCCAAGCCAATAAAAACTTACTGCAACTCACTTTCTGCTGTCGCCCGTTATTCTTTATAGGCAGTTTGTGTTGTTGGAAATGTGTTGGGGCTTGTATCCATCAATGTCAGAACTTCTGTTCTATGTGTGTATTGTTTATACCTACAAACAAACCACTCCCATTAATCCCAAATCCAATCAAAGGGACGGAATTTGATTACTCACAAGGTTTTCAACTAATTCCCATGATAATTAGTGGCATCGTTACCTTATCAACTTTCATTTAAGAGGGTTTTATTCCCAGAATTAGTCCGATCGACTAGCAAGGCAGAGCCAGAAAATTATTATTATTATTATTAATTATTTTTTAAGTATTGTTACATAGCCTGTTACAATAACTAAATCTCACTAACAGTGGAGAAAATTTGAGAGAAACCTTGAATAAACAACATTTTGTGTTGAAGCTATGCAAAAAAGACAGAAGGGCATTTAGGAGGACATTGCAATTTGGAGTGTTGTGAGTTTTAACAGTTGTAAAAACGAGTGTCCTTCTAACTCACGGATGTTTTCTAAATGGTTAAGAGTGTCACTTAAAACTATTCAGTTTTTAATTATCCTATTTTCCCTTTACCATATATTACCTTTTTTTAACTTGTTTGGCTGGTCTTGCAACTTGTATTTTGAAGCAACTTACATGTCAAAAATATACTGCATTTTTATCTATGGCCAAATTCTACACGCGTGACAAGCTGCTGTACTGTCTCATACACATTCCTGAGCAGAAAGAGGCAGTCATGAAAAGAAAAGAAAAAAAAGCAGATGCCAACTGCCATAAAATCACAACAAGCAGTTCTGAATCAGGAGGGTGCAATGGGTCTTGGAAATGAATAAATCATGTTCTCAAACTGAAAGACCACACTCTTTAATAATAAGAAATAACCATCATACTACTCAGCACTCAACTTGTTCGGACGTTGTGGGACAGTCAGAACTGAAACAATGATGATGGCTAGGCTATAATGTGTTTAAAAATATATATAGTCATTTTAAAAAGTTTGTTCACATTTAGTGACATAAATGTGCAGGTTTAGCTTCACACTGATATTTCCATCCCGATACCCGATCCTGGATAAGAGGTTGAAGATGTATGTATGTATGTATGATATTTCCATCTGTTCAGTGATTAAAAGAACCATATTAGTGTTCTTTCTTTTTGCCTCACACAACAGCATAAATTAGCGCGTTAGATTCTGCTCGCTAATGCCGATGTTGGTATTATAAATAAATAATGCAGCAATTACAATAATTTTCCTTCATGCTGCTGGAAGTGGTAGTGCCATGTTTTAAAATAAATGCAACTTACAGACAGAGGTGACATGCATATTGTTTCCTCTTCATGGTGCATTCTTGGACAGATGCAACAAAAAACAATCTAGAGCGACATATAGTCCAGAAAATACAGTAAAGTTTCTGAGCTACTTTTAAATGTGAAAAGGTTTTCATTTTTTCTTTTTTTGGGGGGGGGGGGGGTCGTCTCATGAGAATGATGTCACCACATCATCACAAACTCCAGAGTGCAAGGAATTATTTACAGTAAGCAGACAATTAAGAGAGAAAATACCAAAACTTTGATTCAAATTAGTTTAAAGTGTGGGACTGATTTCACAAACAGGTTCAAAATGACGACACGGTTCGAATTTTGAGCTCTTTGGATGCTGATGTGAAATGTTTCTAAGGCGTCTCGGATTAATAATAGATGGCTTTATTTTCACTGAATACATGTGAAGTCATGAATCTTTCAACATGTAGTCGCAATTTGGCTACAAATTGGTTCAATTTACTCATGCTTCACTGCAGCTGTGCGACTGCAGCATGTACGTGTACAAAAGTCCACTTGTAATGAGTTTTAAGAAAGCAGAAAAGTCAGAAATAATAGAAACCATATAACGATACAAACAATTATAATAATTTTTCTTTTAAAATACTTTATCTTTCGGAACACACAGTGTAACTTTACAATAATTTCATTTTGCAAGACTTCAACACTTTTGACAGTCACTTGAAACAATTATACAATTATTTATGTAGTTATAAAAATATGTATCCATTTTAACAGCTGGTAAAGTTATTACAATTAGTAAGTAAAGTGCACATTTTCATTGATAATAGCATCTTGTTTCAGATGGTACCATAAAAACAACTGAAAGTACTCCAGCACAACAAACATCAGGGAAACTTGAAAGGGAATTTAGATCATTAAGTATTTATGTATTCTTAGTTCCATAGCTCTTTACTATAATAATGGAGAGCACCTTACTTTAATAACTGGGAAGCCTTTACGGGATTAATATGTATACCAGGAAGATACTTCATCGAGTAATTAGAGTCCAACTTTAAACTCAATCAATAATTATTTATTAGGTTTACATGTTTTTTGTTTTTTTTTTGCTTTTCAGTCTTCTTAAATTTGAATGTTGTGCAAAAACGGGGTGAATAACAGTGTCCATATTGCTCCGCGAAGGGGTCCCTCAGACTTACTTACCCGTTTTCGTAGATTGCACGTAAGAATAAGGTTGCGTGAGAACGAGTTGGCGAATGCCGTGTAGAACTCGAGTACCCTCAGCAGTGCGTCTTTCCTGATAATGTGCAGATCGCAGTAAGTCAGAGCTCGAACATTTGCACAAGCTCGTGCCAGTGTTGTCTCTTTCCAGAACACGTCTCCGAACACGTCACCTTTTCCTGCGTGGAGACAGAAATGATCGTCGTTTAAAGCCAACATTTTGATTTTCCACTCCAATGTCCACCAAACTTGGTACACGTGTTGGTGGGTTTTAGAAATGCCCGAGCGAGATTGAATCAAGCAAAGGTCAATCGCTGAGATTAGGTTCCAGAATTGCCCAGCCAAGGTCAAACTTTCCAGAGGAAGTTATGTCTGCCTGGTTGCTTGTTGGCCTAGTCCCTCCAGGTCCTTTTGCTGATATCGACCACAGTTTGCATGTCAGTGAAGGTTGATCCCAAAATTATCCTGAAAGACAATACTTACATATGTATTCAGGCAAAGGTCTAGGAATTTGATTTGAAACCCAATTTGGACCAAATGTGGCACACACTTCAGTGGACTGCAGAATTGCCCTGCCAAGGTCAGCCAAAGGTAGACCACTGCATGAAGGTCAATGTCACTGGGTTAATTGCCATAGGCCACAGGTACATCACCTATTAATATTAAATCCTACGAAATATGGGCATCAAGACAATATAAGTAAGTGTGTAAGTGTTTAAAATGGAAGTGTTTAAAATGGAACAAAAGTAAACATTACGTCATTTCACTTTCTTAAGAGCTTTCTGGAGATCTGACTGCCTTACCAAGTATGGCGATGACCTCATCATCCTGGATGACTTCAAGTGATCCAGAGACGACAAAACAAAGTGTGTCGATGCTCTCGCCGATATGGAAGATGAGGTCTCCGGGTGCACAGTGTGTGGTCTGAAACTCCACAGCGAGAGAGCGAAGGCATCCATCACTGGCCAGCCGAAATGCAGGGTGTTCATTAAAAACTTGTCTGTTGAGGTGCACGCAGATGTCTGCCCTCATGTCTTTGGGACAAATGGAAAGAACCTGGGAAAGATGATGACATTTTAGGAGCACGACACCCACACACAGTTTTTTCAACGGTATGGGAGAGAAAGTTCGTTCTAAACCCACAAACCCCAACACCGAGTGAAATCAGTGTAGAACTGGTGATCAATCTGCTGTCATTTTGGCCAACAGAAGCATCACAAAGTAACACTATGTCCAGAGCTTTGGGAACTATCTATCAACTAACTATCATATCTTCTAATCCTAAATTAATCAACAGATCAATGGAGCCACTAAACCTCAATAAATTCATTGCAAACCATTATGAAACTCAACATCATTTGGTCTTTTTCCAAGCAAAAATGTCAATCATTTATTGATTGCATCTTCTTAAATATGACACTGTGATGCTTTTTATGGGGACCAAAAAGTAACTAACTGAGTTACCGGGAGCAATGTAGCCACCATGGTTCATGGCCATGGGTGGCCGTTTAATAATTGCTGTTTTTAAAAGGGGGAGTTTGTGTGATGCTGCCTTTCTAATTGGGGAAAAAGAGCCACAGAAATTGAGGTCACTATCAGGGAAAACATTCAGGGTTGAGCAATAAGTAAATTGAATCTCACAGTGCTCCCTGTGTGTTTTTCTGTAATTATTGGTGATCTACTCAGAGCCAGATCAACTCAGTCAAATGTGTTCAATTAATGTATGGCTGGCTGAACAATGGAACACAAATCATTTAGTTCATTATGGTCAGTTTAAACAGGGAGAAACAGAAAATGGGCAGTACTTTGGTATGCCGTAACACTGTTGTAATTCAATTTAATTTTGTTATACCGCACCCATCAACAACATGAGTTCCATCAAAGTGTGGCACATGAGTAAGGTCTAGACCCTAACCACCCCGTGTGAAAGCACACTGGTGACCGTGGTGAGGAAAAACTCCCTGTGGGTTTTTTGACATTAGGAAGAAACCTCAAGCGCACCCTTCTCAGTGGGATGACATCTGCTAGGAATATTCTAGCAAGACAAAACAAACAGCCCAAGATTGACAGCATTGTTGCAGCTAAACAACCGTATGTAGTCCAATTAAATGTAATCACATTGATGATATCAGTCACCGAGGTAAGATATTTGCCAAAGCTCACCCCAACAGAGACGCAACTCCAAGCTCTCCCCAGAGATGCCCAGATAACCAGCAAAGGACGTTTCCAAGTTCGAAAGTTCCTATTTTGCCTTTGCATGTTCCCAACTGCTCGCACGTGAGATCATCCCACTCTTTTTCAACACCAAGCAGGTCTCTGAGGTCCTCAGAACAGAACCTGTTGGTTGTACCAAGATCAAGGCTAAAGACCAAAGGAGAACGTGCATTTGAGGTTGTGGCACCCAAACTATGGAATGCACTGTCACTATACCTACGTTCCAAGGACTGTGTTTGACCTTTTAAGGAGAAGCTCAAGACCTATTTGTACAGACTTGCTTTTAGCTAGTTTTATGTTCTTTCTGCTTTTAGTTTCTGTGTTCTTAAATTCCTGTAAAGCACTTTGTGATTTTATCTTGAAAGGTGCTATACAAATAAACTTTACTTACTAATTCTTTCAACTTCATCTGACACTCATTAAGATCCCCAATCTAGGTAAGGAAAGTCCTCATCAATCACTTCATCGTAGCCAAACTGAAAATGTCAAAAGATATGATCCATCTGACAAAGCCATCACTCAAAAGCGCATCTGACCACGTCCACTCACAGGATCCTCGCCATCGGGTTTGGGACATCTGGATGATCCATTCATACCCAAACCTCAGTCACACGTTTCACACAATGCACTGTATGAAGGTAATTTGATTATTGATGATCTACACATACAAACAGAAAAAGTAGCCACAGCAATACCTTGTCTGTGTCGATGCCTTTAGACATGGCCCAGGTGGAGACTATGAAGTCCATGACCCTCTCACTCAGACCCTTCGGCACCTGATAAAGCTTGAGGAAGTCCCGCACATTGTTGAGCATCTCATGGTAGCGGTTCGTGTTGGTGTACATCTGCTGGAAGATGGTGGTGACATTTCCAAAGATGGTTGCATAGAGTAGTGCTACAAGAAGAGATGGAAAACAACACCAGGAGGAACCCAGCAAAGAAAAGACAGTGATATACACACTGTTGAATGGGGGAAGAGACAACAAAGGAAGGAAATTTTTGGGAAACCACTGTGACAGTGAAAAATACTCGTACAGTTTAATACTTGAAGAAAATATGAACCACATCAACAAAAACAGCAAAACTAAAACTTCTGCACATCGAAATGCAAATTAGGGTGCCAACTAAAGATTCTTTTTGTTAATCTTGACATCACTTATAATTGCTTGTTGTGTTTCTAAATAGTCAGGAACTAATTCAAAATAAAATCCCATCAAAATTTCTGAGAACCTGATTTTTTTTAGAATCAAATTATATATCAAATTAGCCGTTATTGAAGCTACATTTTTAGTTAGCTTTGCCCACCAAGGTTTAAAACAAATTAAAACAGAAACATTCTGGATTAAACCAATTTGAGACACACATGAGGCAGTTTCACACACTCTGCTGTCCTAAATGAAGAATTTTATTGGAAATAAAACATATTTAGCAGCTGTAACAAGTCTAAATTTGGGCTTTTTGCTCATAAATGCCAAAACCAGTCAACCTATCAAAAGAGCTGACTGTTTCTTTTTGTGTTCTTCAACTTGCTGTCTCACCAGCCGTAACTGGAATTATCAATCTAATTGATTTTACTGTAAAGTGTAGAATACATTATGTTTGGCAATATGGCACTCAGTGCACCGTGACTGCTGGTCTGTGCATTAATTTATAATTCACATTTTCACTGTGCTGTCACACTGCAGTAACCCCAAAGAGTCAGTCAGTGCCTCGTATTGGGAAGGTTTAGCCACTCATGGGGAAAGAAATTTTTCCAGTCTCTACGGCAGAGTGGATACATATCCAACGTGATGGCTCATTGTCCGTTTGCTACATCTGAGCCTGCAGGCAAATGCAGTCCCTCTTTTATTGCTTAGTCCTCTGATCCTTCTCACATAATTACTGTATCTGTAGCAGGAGATTTATTGTCCGTAATGCAATCCGACAGTGCAGTGTGACAGAGTGATCGCTGTGATCGAAGCGCCACAACAGTAATGGGTGTTTACTTTTGGAGGTCTGAACCTTGAAGCGTGGCTGTCACTTTAAGTCATCCTCAGCGTTTTGTGTTGCATCACATTACAGGCTGTTTTAGAGGACTGGGCCAAAGGTTAGGACACGATTCGTGACAGAGGAACTGTAAGCAAAGGCTGATAGTGAAACTACAGTTCTGCAGGCAAGCTCACAAAACAATACCTGATCTGACACACGATTTGCTTGCATCAATTATATACGGGTGGCAGTGAATCTTCTGAGATGGAACACCAGAATATTTGCAATCAGCAAATATATATATATATATATATATATATATATATATATATATATATATATATATATAGCAAAAGTCCAATTAGCTCCCCTTTAAAATGTCAAACTGGATTTTTTTTCCTTCCGTGCACATCTTCACATGGTGTGTATAAATCAGTCTCAGAAGAGTTGGGCTTAAGAAAATTAATATCATCCAGTATGATGCATCAATTAAACACAAATAAGACTTAAGGTTGTGTCCATACAATATGTTTGATCAGTATTGGACTGATATTGGCCAAATTTACTGGATTAGATATTGGGGTAAATTAAAGAATTGAAGTCTTGTGGGATGTGTATGTCTTCCTTTTAGCTGTAACTGTATTTGTTTGACAGTTGATTTTTTTTTTTTTTTTAAATGGCTTGGTCAGAAAAGTACATCCACACAAATGTATTTATTAACAGATTAATTGATTTAAGACAGGGGAAAATATATATCAATTTGGTATCGGTATCTGGAGGTTCTAGTATCGGCATAGTATCAGACAAGAAAAAGTGGGATTGTGCCATAACTCAAAGGTTCCTTCTCAAAATGTGAAACCACAATAGAGGTTAAATACAGGCTACAAAAAATTTATTTTATTCTATGTGTCTAATTATATGGTCACTGGCCAGAGGTGCAATGCCAATATCTTTCCAGAAGAACAAATGTCCAAGTCTTTAGGGTCCAGATGCTACCTGTCTTGCTATAAGGTTGTGAGACTTGGACATCTTTAGTACGAGGTCTCTTCGGAGGATCCTTGGGTGCCGCTGGAATGACTGTCTCAAACAAGCAGTTACTGAAGGAGAATAAGATAGAGATGTGGGAATGGACCGATTGTCTCCCTGGGGGGTTGCCATCTAGGACCAAAGGGGTTTCCGTGGCATCTTGAAAGCACAGCACCAGCACATGCTCCCAGACATGACTTCTGTAATTAGTTTTCTTTACATACACAATGCCTCCCTATCATTTTGTGATTTTTTCAAAATAAATACTCGCATAATTTGGGTAGAGTGATGCAACATTTACACCATCCTTAAAAAACAAAAACCTTGCATTTTCCTGATCTGCTAAATTACTGCATAAATACAAAAAGTCAAAATGTAATTATCCCGACATGCATAGAGCCTGGCTTGTGTTACAGTGCACGTACTGTATGTAGCTAACCAGTCTCACTGTTGCTTTGCAGGCAGCTGCTGGATAGTCAGCAAGGCTGTGGAGCGCATTATCAAGTCCAGCATGCACGTGAATGCACCTAGATTGTCTCGACTCCTGCAAGGTTGTACTGGCATATCATGAACGGATGAATGCATGAGTGAAGTAAAAACACCTGCCAAACATGCAGGCTTGGTTTAATGGAGGTTTCGAGGTCTAAAAGTGCCGGTGTGCAAACAAATGTAGGTGGTGGGAAGTGGTATCTCCAGTGACATAGTGGTGCTGTGTCAAACAAGATCTCAGGAGATGCAATTTGAAAGTTAGGACAGATCCTGAGTCAGTTTAATGTGAGACAACTATAAACATAAAAAAGCATTATCACATCAAAGTTTTATATGTTGAAATGTCAAAATTACCACACATTTGACCATTTTTAGAATTATTAATCACGCAATACACATATTTATACAAATGGTCACTATATGGCCCTCCATGACATATGTCACGGAAGTCTATAACGAGCCATTTCAGGCTTACATTTTGCTTACAGTAGTATAGTTTCTACATGCAAAGACATGGAATTGTGGGACTTTGTGAATGTTTAATATGAAATGGCAACTAATGCTGATTTAAAAAAAAAAAAAAAAAAAGTACATGTCCACTTTAAGAAACTATTGGCATTTAAAACTGAATAGCATAAAAACAAAGGCTCTTTATGAATTCCCAAAGGGAAATTCTTGCTACTTACAGTTGTCATCTGATTTTGTTATTTCATCTACACATTAAAATATATTAACACGTTTTTGGAAATAATAAATCGTCAAATTTGAAAGTGACTGAGTACTTACAGCCCACCATCATCATAGCCACGGAAAAAATCTTCTCCCCATCTGTAGCTGGTGCAATGTTTCCAAAACCAATGGTGGTGAGACTTGTCATGGTGAAATAGAGCGATGAAATGTACAGCGTATCCTTACTCGGACCACCTTCCCACTGGCCTGTTCCACTCACATTGTAACGATAAGGTGTTCCGATACTCAGGGCCAGCTGGTACAGCCAGCTGTTGGTCTTAATGGTGTTGGTGGTCTCGTCGATGACCTCATAGTCGCCAATGCTATACCAGATACAGGCCAGCCAGTGGGCCACGAGACCGAAGACACACACCAAAAGAACCAAAACGGCCGCTCCGTACTCCAGGTAGTGGTCCAGCTTCCTGGCCACACGGCCTAACCGGAGCAGACGGATCACCTTTAGAGAACTGAATAGGCTGCTGAGACCCTACAGAGTGAAACAAAACCCAGAGGTTGGATTTAGTTGTTATGGACTTAGTAAGATGAGAATGTTTCATAATATTGTATGTACAAAGCCTTTTTAAGCTCACAGTTATTTTTGTGGCTATTATAATGATGATAAATGCACAAAGTTCAGTTAAACACATCTTGCCAAAGCAAACGGCAAACTAAAAAGACAACTCAGATTGCCTACTGTTCCTTTACCAAAGCCCCGAAAGCCACAATGCTTTAAAGAGTCATGGAGCATTTCCTGCTATTACAACTTTTAATGGATGTGCTCTAAAATGTAATGGCTTTTGTACTGGGTCTTCCCAACAAGCAATGATCTGCATGTTCTCTCAGCAACATTCAAAGTGCCCTCTGAAATTAAACACCTCCTTCTAGGATCATCAACAAACCCAGTGCTATCCTTGGCAACTCCCTAGGTCTTGTTGTGCAGATTCCACATTGCATTATGTTCACCTGTTGTGTCCATGTATGCAAATCGTTCACCCCTCAACGTGTGTAAACTCCTCACAAACAGACTGGTCTATCAGTATAATTTTAAATTTTCAATTTCATTTCAATTATATAGCGCCAAATCACAACAGAGTTGCCTCAAGGCGCTTGACACAAGAATGGTCTAACCTTACCAACCCCAGAGTAACAGTGGTAAGGAAAAACTCCCTGTAAGGAAGAAACCTCAAGCAGACCAGACTCAAAGGTGTGACCCTCTGCTTGGGCCATGCTACAAACATAAATTACAGAACAATTCACGGACGAATATACAAGAAATACTGTTGGTGCACAGGACAGGAGAGTCACCAGCACAAATACAACTCCCATCTCTGGATGGAGCTGCACCTTAAACAGAGAAAAAACAGAATCTGGCATCAGAAAGACAAGAAATACTGTATAATTTGCCAGCATTAAATAACAAGAAAAGAGAAGAAATACTAAAGTGATCGCCGGCCACTAGACATAAGCTTCACTAAAAGACCCAGAATTTAGGTAAAGTTGAGGCTGCAGCCTCCTCTGTTTCCTAATAAAATGAATTAAAAGAGTAAAAAGGGTAACACAAAACTATACCAGTATGCTAGCCATACGAAAGGGAAAATAAGTGAGTCTTAAGTCTGGACTTGAAAGACTCCACAGAATCTGACTGTTTAATTGACACAGGGAGATCATTCCACAGAGCAGAGGCATGATAAGAGAAAGCTCTATGACCTGCAGACAGTATAGCCATCTTAAATCTGTTGTAAACTCTGGGTTCCAGTAGGGATTTGTCCCTTTCTCTATTTTGTCCAGTGCTTTCATGGACTGGGCGTTGGGTAAAGTTGTTGAGTTCAATGGCTACATTTCTCAGCTGAGCTTGAGTTTGCCAGTTATGTTGGGGTCTTTGAGAAGTCAATGCATGTCCCAGTTGAAGTTCTCAACAAGCTGAGTGATGAGCCTGTGTGACTCGTCTTGCACGTGTCCGAGATCAACACCAAGATCCAGGTCTTGAAAATTGCCATCAACAGTGTCTATTTGCAGGGGAAGTGTCAAACTTATTAAAAGATTCCCTTGCAGGACCTCAGCACCAGCAATCATGTGAACCAAGGTCAACCAGCGGGGTTGGAAGAAGTCTGGGAGGAACCGATGGAGTCATAAGTCACTTGACAGAGGTACAAAATCATGGTTCCCTTGTGGCAAATGTTCCCCAAGCATGAGCCAGCGCATAGATATTTTGTAGCTCCCACCAACTGGATCGGACCAAGAAAATGCCCACATAACACCTATCAACGGCTGTTAGAGGGTAACTTTGAGGTGATAATGATGGAACATAGGTTTGCCTTGATGAATGTCAATCAAGGACTCAAACCAGTTGCGTAGGTTGGAACACAAAGCACCAGATTTGATCCAAATTTATTACCAATTTTTAGAAAAATTACTTTTAAGTAATAGTGCTTGGCTGAGATAAAAATAAGCTTCATGAAGGTTCTGTTTGAGCAATATGAATGTTGCAGGAATCATTCCCTAATTCCCAAAAGTGCATGGATCTTCTTACCGGGAGTACAGAATCTTCCGACCGGGTTGTATTCCTGTGAAAATGTGAAGACTCTCGGAGATGACTTGCTGAAGAGGCAGATAAAAAATTATCCTTCAGAGAGACAGACAAAAATAAAGTTTTACAAATCAAACCAAATCTGAAAGAACTGTCAGAAAATGTTCACATTTATAAGTGAAATAGAATTCCTGAAAATCACTTACATCATGCACATGTTCAAAGGCATTGATGATGTCGTAGGGCAGACAGGAGAGCAAGTCAATGACGAACCATGTTTTCAGGTAATTCATTCGAATGAGTTTGGCATCTGAAATGACCTCTCCAGCAGGACCCACAAAGGTTGTGTGGAAGTTGAGGACAATATCGATCAGGAAGATGACGTCAACGACGCTGTCCACCACCAGCCAAGTCAAGTTGTTTTGCTTGGTCTTAAAGGAGACATTGTAGGGTACCATGATGGCGGTGTAGAAGGTGAGAATAAGGATGACCCAGTCCCAGGTGGTCTTGAAGGTGCAGTAGTGGAGGATGATGTGTGGAGGAGTTTTGGGGGCTTCTTGTTTGTACTGAGGCAGAATATCTGAACCCAGCTGGAGAGCCTTTCATGAATACAGAAGCAGAGTATAGCAAAGGATAGCGGTACATGTATGAAGTTAAGACTGTAAAGGTGTTGTCCCCTTCAACTCGACAAACAATGGACAAAATTCACTTGAAGTCTAGTATGTGCCATCATTTTTTTGTGGTATATCGCAAAGTTACAGCTCAATTATTGCTGGTAAAGTATTTATTTGGAGAATTTTATGGAAAATACAGCGAGTTGACGCCATGAGATCTTGCAGACGGCAAGAAGGAAAGAAGTGAATGCATTGTTTGAAGTTCATACTGCAGTTTATGGAAACCGGGACTTTCTGACTTCCTACTAGGAATAACGCAGGAATACTGCAATTGAAGGAATACCACGTTTGCTTGACTCCATAATGACGAAACTGATGAGTTTTGTAAGACACAAGCAACTGCAGGTTTAAAAACAAGGTCAATATACTGTAATTATAACCTTCTGAAACATCAATGTTCACATGTTAAGAACATAGGCATTAATCCGAAGTCACTGAGTTTGGGGGGGGGGGGTATGAATTACACAACAGCTCTGACATTATTAACGTGAAGTTGTTTACACACAATGTCGATCAATGCATTGGGAAGAATAGTGATCAATTACCTCAGCCAGTCTGGAGGGCTTGTGACTGACCTCAGTCTTACTGAGTGGTGCTAACTGCTGCACCAGGTTGCGGTTGTTGGTTAGTGCCCGTGTCAACCTGGCAAACTTGGTCCATCCTGCCAGCAGACAAAAAGACAAATAAATTATCTGGTGTACACACACAACATTGCTTCCAAGTATGTGCTCCAGTGTAAAGTGTTCATCTGCATACCAGGAGCAACTTTGGGATTAAGGACCTTAGCCATGGGACTTGAGTGATTTTCCTGTCTGATGGGGAATTGAACAGAGGATGGTCTGGTCTGAAGCCCACCAACCTTCCACATATAAACTTTGTTTCTTCTTTACTTATGTGTGCAGTGCATCCAGAAAGTATTCACAGTGCTTCACTTTCTCCACATTTTGTTTTGTTACAGTCTTATTCCAAAAAGGAGCAAATTAGCCCCCCCCCCAAAAAAAATTCCACTCACAACACCCCATAATGACAACATGAAAAAAGTTTTTTGAAATTTTTGCACTGTAGGGATGACGCCTGGCATTCACGCCTAAGAGTCCAATCTTTGTCTCATCAGACCACAGAATTTTGTTTCTCATGGTCTGAAGGTCCTTCAGGTACCTTTTGACAAACTTCAGGTGGGCTGCCATGTGCCTTTTACTAAGGAGTGGTTTCCGTCTGGCCACTCTACAGTACAGGCCTGATTGGTGGATTGCTGCAGAGATGGCTGTTCTTCTGGAAGGTTCTCCTCTCTCTACAGAGGAATTCTGGAGTGCTGACAGAGTGACCATCAGGTTATTGGTCACCTTCCTGAATAATTGCTCACTTTAGACAGCAGCCAGCTCTAGGAAGAGTCCTGGTGGATCTGAACTTCTTACAATTACGGATGATGGAGACCACTGTGCTCATTGGGACCTTCAAAGCAGCAGAAATGTTTCTGTACCCTTCTCTAGATTTGTGCCTCAAGACAATCCTGTCTTGGAGGTCTACAGACAATTGTTTTGCCTTCATGCTTGGTTTGTGCTCTGACATGCACCGTCAACTGTGGGACCTTATATGTAGACAGGTGTGTGTCTTTCCAAATCATGTCCAATCAACTGAATTTACCCCAGGTGGTCTCCAATTAAGCTGTAGAACAACTCAAGGATGATCAGTAGAAACAGGATGCACCTGAGCTCAATTATCAACTTCATGGCAAAGGCTGTGAATACTTATGTTTTCTTAGTTTTTTTTTGTTTTTTTAAATAAATCTTTAAAAAAAAATCACATTGTCATTATGGGGTACTGTGTGTTGAATTGTGTCAGAAAAAAAAAAGAATTTCATCCATTTTGGAATAAGGCTGTACAATAAAGAAATGTGTTATATAAAAAAGTGCAGCACTGTGAATACTTTCTGCATGCACTGTATGTCTTAGCAGCCATGCACACTTAACTGCAGCAACATGGTTCCTAAACTAATGCACAAAACACAGTGTTCACTGACCCATACACACAACACCTGGACAGTTGTGTGTTGGCGGCCAAACAAGAAAGATGTTCAGTCTAGTCATAGCATCTTGTGTGTGTAGCTTGAGATTTAAAACACAGATACCTTGAGACATGGATTTTAAGACTCATATTCTTCTAAATTTGAAGGCAAATATTGCTTCCCAAAATGGTTCACTATTTCAACATGATAGAAACAGTAAAACTAATGATTCACTGTTGTGAAATGCTTGACAACTAAAATAAATCATTGTTTCATAAACTTAGTCACTCTTAGAAACTCATAAGGTAATGAGACAAATTATTTCCAGTTCAAACACTTGCTTTGAAATTCTGGGAACAATAAAAGGACCACTTCATAAAATAGCTCACCAGTTTGAAGCACACAAGGGTGATTCTTTAACTACGGGCACTATTGGCCTTGTAAATGTAATTTCCACCACACCATTGCCTTACAATATAAAGCGCCTTGGGGCAACTGTTTGTTGTAATTTGGAGCTATATACATGTGCTCTGATGTCACTGTTTATCTCCACAGAAACTACCCCAACAATCTTTCATACAAACTGTTTAGGGACATTACAGTGTTGTGGTGGAAATTACGGCAATAGTGTGGGACAACTACATTTTGTTTAAAAAAAATCACAACAGTTGTATGACATTGAATACCCCAATTTATGTTTTCATTATTTTACTGATATTTTATTCAGAGATATTTTAAAACATTAGAAAAAAACGTTTCTTTACCATTCAGTTTTTTTTCATTGAGATCAAATGTCTGGGTGTGGGACAAGCACAAAACGGGCAATATTTGCATATAATGATTCTGAAAAAAGGTGAAAAAGTCATCATAGACTACTAGAACAAATTTCCGTAACACACTTCATTGTAAGATAACTATAAAGTGTGAAATTTCCCCTTTTTTTCTGTTTTCATACAATATGATCAAAGGACATAATAAAGTGCCCGTAGTCTAAGAATCACCCACAAATAGTAAAAAACTAAAAATCACTTCACAGCACCATTCACTGTTCCAAACTCTTGAAACAGTGAATGAAACAGTTGCTTCAGGAAATTGTTTTGAACTCCAGAAAACAAATTAAACAGCAGTCATCACATCAATTCAAATGGTTTATACATATAATATATATATATATATATATATATATATATATATTATATATATAATATATATAGATGTGATGATAGTGAAATCACTGCTTTTTGATGATGTCACAGGTTGGAAATGCTCTAAACCAGACCTACCCAATTTGTGGCCCCTGGTCCACATGTGTTCTGCGCTCCCTTTATTGTGGCCCAAATTAATAAACAACTTTTATAATGTATAAGAAAGGTCTTTTAACAATTTTGAAATATTGTCAATTTTGACTATTAATTTTCTCAAACTGAAATGTAACATATGTATGCAATTCAAACAACATCAACGTTTATTTTTAGCCTGTATCCTCCATCCAGGTGAGTTTATGGCCCTTCAAAGTAAATAATTTTGGCAGATCTGAAATAAAAAATACACTGTTACGCACTACAATGTTGACATCTACTGTACACTATTAAATAAATAATTAAAAGTAACACCTGGCTCACACTTGAGTTCAATTTGTACAAATGTTTCAGAACTTTCAATGAGTGGAATAATGAATAAAAGTCATGCACTGAATAATGCATTTTTTTTATATGGTGACTCCAGTGAAACTACAATCACAGGATGAATCCATTTTGTCTCTATACATGACGAACACTCACCTCTATTTGATTCGTCTTCAATCGGCTGCTTGAAAAGCGTGATGTCTCTGAAGGTACACAGGAATAAGACCACCTTGTCATTTTCATTTCTGATTGGAGCCACCTGCATGTAGAGCCAAATGGGTGTTCCTGCAAAATCCAATTGATGAAAACAGAGCAGAAAGTGGTGGTATTATTTATTATTTATAATCATCAACTATGCAACAAACAGAAACTATGTATAATGATGTCACTTTTTAAATCATGCAATTAATGAGTTTAGTAAAAACAACAACATCAAAAAAGTGGACTCACTATCTTTTGAATAGAGCAGCACCTCAAAGAAATTGGACTCATAGGTGTCAAATGTTTGTCTGATTTTATCTATTGTCTTCTTATCAGTCAGATCTCCATACATGAACCTACCAAAAAAGAGAGACATTTGGCAAAACAGGGTTTTCTGTTGGATGGGTGTGAGAAAAAAAAAAAAAAAAAAAAAAAAAAACAGGAAGCCACAGCCACAGAGATAAAACTGAGGCAGCCTGAACAATGCTGCTTGAATTTTGTTCGAAATTCACCTTTAATTAATGACAAATGAGTGTCACATTTTTCTAGAAACTGCTGCCAGAGTTGTATTTTTCTTACGTTCTGTTTGTGCCTTTTCACAATTTTCAGTCTTGAATGAGTTCCACATTCTGACACGTTAAGACAGTGATTAAACTTTTATATTGTGTCTACTGACGCGTATGTTAACTGCAGTTCATTCAGACAAAAGAATATTTACTGCAAAAGCAGCACGAAGTTGGAGTTTGGCATCTAGGCTCCGACCCCATCACTCCCTGCACAGATAATGAGGAGCGATGCCCCCCGTCGGAGCCCACGGGTAGATGTGGCAGTGGAGGCGAGCTGAGAGCATACAGCAACATTAATGCAGGAGTGGGGGCACTGACTGGCAGAGGAGAGTGCTGGGAAAACTGCATCTTAAATGGCCCGCGCAATTTGAAGGGAGTGTTTAGTGGAGCATGTCGTGCGTGTCGAATAGATTATATGGAGTATGAGGCGTATCAAGTGTACGTGCAGCAAGCGGATCAAGGTGCTTGGCTGAACTCGCTTGCAGGGTCTCTACATTTAATAGCAACCATTAGCATCACCGACAGTTAGCGTGAATGTGTACCTTCAGCACTGTATGGAAACAAAGCGTGAAACCCAGAAGACTCTTCACTCGACTTCTAGAATGGCACTGCATTCTTTTAAATTTTAGATTAGATAGAACTTTACTGATCCCTCAGGCATTGTATAGCAGCACACAGGGTAAGAAGCACACAGTATCATAAGTGAAAGTAAAAAACAATTTGCAAATCTAAATATAAATGCTCACTACTGGTTTACTGGCTACTAGAGTTCCTCTCCTTCCCGTCCTCTGTCTTCCTGTCACTCCTCTTCCCCCAAAGTGAGATTTGGAATGTGGCACGAAGCTAAATGACTTTCTTGTAAATGCTTACGAAGCTAAATGACTTTCTTGTAAATGCTTAATTACCTCCGCCAAGGAGGTTATGTTTTCGGTCGCGTTTGTTTGTTTGTCTGTCTGTCAGTCAGCAGGATAACTCAAAACGTTTTGAACGGATTTGATGAAATTTTGTGGAGTGGTTGGAAATGACAAGAGGAACAAGTGATTAAATTTTAGTGGTGATCCGGATCACGATCCGGATCCAGAAATTTTTTAAAGGATTCTTCACCATTGCGCGATAGGGGGAATTTTGACATTCTAGTTTCTAACTCCACAAAAACAAGGCAGAAAGACTTGAAAAAAAATTAGGGTGTAACATATTCAAATGTTCTATCAAACAACAAAGTTTGGTGATGATCGGATCCGGATTCCGGATCTGGTGATCCAGAATATGCAAAAATATAAGGAAAATGGAACATGTGTCAGTGTGAGGTGACAAATGAAACTAGAGATGCACACTAACACCAAATTGTAGCTGAATCTGTACTGATTCAGTAACGTGTCATCAGATTTGATGTAGCTTCAAAACGTTATGGAGCTAGATCCAGAAGAAACCGCCATTACCGAAAACATTGTTTTTATACAGTAACTTTTGAACTGATAAAAGACATAAAAGTGATTCCAAGTTCTAGTGGTAGTTTTCATGGTCAAGGATGTCAAATATAAAGGAAAGAAAAGTGTTTGTATCATAGTTTTGGTTGTAACACTGAATTGTTGAATAGATCACTGTGGCAAGGAGGGAATCTCTTTAGGGTCAGTGACCCTATGACCTTGTTTTGAGAAGTGATTCATAAATGTTAAAAAAAAACTCATATATTTGCAGTTTAGTTGAATAATAAATTGAATTTTGTCTCTTATTTGTTTTTGTCTATAAGCACATGCAATATCAATATCAGTGCTCAGATGACAGTAGCTTCTGGGAAAGGTGCAAGTTGCAATAAACTGTGATGCCAACTGTTAAGGATACATGCTATCCAGTCACAGCAGATTAAACTTTTTTTTTTTACTACTGAGCAAACATCATTATTAGACTTTTTTTAGGTTCAATGATTCCACAGCGTGTAGATGTTATGGCGTCAGTGACCCCATGGCCTTGGCGGAGGTTTGCACTCTCTGAGTGCTTCTAGTTATTTATTACATTTCTCTGAAGTGCACAGAAATTGTAGAAATTTGAGCAATACTTCCAGATCCATACAGTGGCTTTGGGGTACTACCAGAGGTGTTGTACAATAGCAGAATTCCAATATAGTCCAGGTTCAGTTCCGGATGATTCCACACACACACACACACACACACACACACACACACACACACACACACACACACACACACACACACACACACACACACACACACACACACACACACACACACACACACACACACACACACACACACACACTGCACAGAACACATTCTAACACGAACCGGAGTTGACAGTAATCACTGGCATTATCCAGTTTGCCAGAATGCACATGTGAATGCTAACTGCAGTTGTCGTAACAACGTCCAGTACAAACAGCAGCATGCTCCACATCCAGAAAGACAGCAATTTCCAGAAATCTTTCATCCCTTTTTGAACCTGTTCGAGCCATTACACTACAAAAAGCCCATCTTACTTGCATGTGCTGCTTCTGTGCATGACTTCAGCTCTGTGGTAACCAGACAGCTTGCAGAATCCATCGTTGCTGTACACAATGGGCCATTCCACTATCTGCGCATTTCCCAAGAGGAAACTGGTTTCTGGCATTAAGACACAAACAATTTAATAATACAAATTAAACAGCGCAGTCTGAGCTGACCCAAAGTCCTACACTGCATCTGCTAATGATTGTTTTTTTTGTTGTTTTTTTTTTGTGAAAGCCCAGAGTTTTATGATATTGTTACAACTGGGTTTCTGCAGACAAACCAATTAAAGATGGAGTATTAGAGAAACCACGGTGATGTACCTATATAACAACAGGCAATCACAAACACCCAAATCTGTTTGTGTGGAAGTTGGACAGGGGTGATGAAAACACTTTGAAGTTCTGAATTTGACAAATCCTGCTCACTGGTGAAATGAAGTCATGAAAGCATCAGCAAACAGGGTACAAAAAGTCCAACTATAACGATGAGTGGACACAGTCATTTTTGTTACTGATGAGGAGCAGCTTTGAAGGAGCTGCAGCCCGAAGGAAAATGGTTGAGGCTGACTTTCCTCCTGTAGATGATAAAGCATTTGCACATTTGTCGCTTCAGTGTCGGATGTTCAAATGAAGACATGAACGTGTGCACTCTGCAGCATATGACAAAAAAATTCCCTTACAACATATTATTAAAGGAAAGAGTTCACTTCATAAACACATACACATTCATTCCCTCTCATCTGAATCATTAAAAATCTATGGTTTTATCTTTTAGCTCCAGTGAGGAATATCATATTATAGCTGCAGTCAATATTGAACATTAAAATTAAAATGCAAATAATTAGTCATAATTCAACAGAAAATATAATTACTGAAGTAAATTTGCATGCAATTAAATCACTCGCAACTGCTGCAAACTGAAAGCTACCATCTGTACTGAACACCTCACAAACGTTTGAAATGGAAAAATAATAATAATAAAAATGCAAATTCATTATGTAGAATTCAACAGCAAACATGGACTGCAAGAGGACAAAATTAAAATGTGCATGAAATTAAAATTCTTCACAGCGACTGATGACACCCAAGGAATAATAGATTTATATTTTGCTGGATCACCATTAAAATCTCAATCCTAAAATTACACAAACTTGCTCACCCCTTTAATTGTCGGCAAGTAGCTGTAACAACAAAAAAGTGACAAAAAGGCAAGAGCCTAAGTTTTTGATGCTTTGTAAAAATAACACTTTCTAAGTAAGCAACCCAAACCTGTGTGGTTACTGATCCATCTGTCCATCCATTCATTTTCCACACCCAATAGTCCAAGTAAGGGTCACGGGAGGGGGGAGCTGGAGCCTGTCCCAGCAGTAATGGGGTACAAGGATGGGTACACCCTGGACACGACGCCAGTCTGTCGCAGGGCGTGGTTACTGACATGACATTTAAATTTTTTTTCCCCACTCACCGCATGAGCGCCGCACAATATTTTCCAAAAAAGTGTTCTGTGGTGCCACCAGCCCTCTCTTGCCCCCATGCATTATGGAGGGTTGGGCACAGATCCACTGCTGCTTGCTGGTCCTGCTGATGTGTCTGCCCCCTCACTGGGTCTGCACAGTCTGTGGGTCTACCTCCACAAGAGCTGGACCACCAGCATTAAGCTAACGACAACAACAAATACTACTTCCAGACTATGCTTTAAAATAAAAGCCAAGTCAAAAATGGAAGTTAATGGATCATTCTCTCCAGGTTGAGCACAAATTACAGTTTTGGCATAATGTTAAAGTAGCAACATAAAAAAATGGTGTGGAAAGCTAAATGAGGATGAATTTTACCAGTTACTTAACCTATTAATATTTTATTCTGAAGGACACTTTCTTGACATTATTCAGCTTCATTCTGTTAGATTGCACATGCACATTTACGTGGCATTTCTTTTGTATTTCTGCAAAAACAATTTTGTATTTTGTGATTATGCATAATTTATTCATATTTACATATATATCTTACTTTATTCAGTTAGCGCAACATCATGTTTCACACTCATATCGACTGTTCTTTCAGTCGCAGTCCTCTGCAACCACCTGCATGTCCACTTTCAGCACATCCATAAACCTCCTCTTTGTCCTCCCTCTTCTCCTCCTGCCTGGCGGCTCCATCCTCAACATCCTTCTCCCTATATACCCTGGGTCCCTCCTTTGCAGATGTCAAAACCATCTCAATCTCACCTCTCTTAGCTCTCTGACTTTGTCTCCAACTTGTCCCATCTGTGATGTTCCTCCGACATGTTCATTCTTAATCCTGTCCATCCTCGTCACTCCCCAAAGAAAATCACAGCATCTTCAGTTCTGCCACCTCCAGCTATTCTCTTTGTGTTTGCCCCATCACCTCATCTTGTGAACTTTTCCCTTCACTTTTGCAGCTATCCTGTCACAAAGCACACCTGCCACCTTTCTGCACCAACTCCACCTTGCCTACACTCTTTTTCACCTCTTCCACTCTTTTAATGGACCACAGTGGAAATACACACTTTGTGCTTTATGTATGAATATTTATACAATGTTATTACAATAATACTAATCAATCAATCATTCTTTAACTGTGAAATCCCCTGTTGGAAGTGATTTTTCAGGTTGTTTGATTTTACACTGGGAGAGCTGGCGGCTGTAACACCCGTGAATGGTCACTAGGGGGCAGACTATACTCGTTTCTGCTTACGGCTGAATTGCTCCCCGCCTGATATGTGCCAGTACAAATAAATAAGGTCAAAATGTGGACATAATGTATGAAACCCATAAATAAATCTCATGTTTACACTTTTGAGGCCGTTTGGGAATATGTGAGAAACGTGTTGTTCAACAGAAATCCCGCAGGGGGCAGACGCTCGCCGTCAATGAGTGTATGTTGAAAACAAAGGAAGAAGAATGGCGTAGATCAGTGAGATAACGGTGCTGCCCGGAGTCATAAATGAGATTATAACGGACTCAGAATTTACACCGTCAGCGTGTAAATGCCACGAAGGAGGTGTGGGTCACGTCACGCCGCCAGCCACAGCAGTGTTGGGTTTTTTGTTTTGTTTCTTTCCACGTGACGCTTCTGTTTTTCAGCCGATGAACATGATCGCTTGACGGCGTGTCGCGTTTCCGAAACGTTTGTTCTCTCTGATCGGGGCGTCATGGCGAAGACCTTCGTGGATCTGTGTGAGTACCTGCAGGACCCCCGCCAAGTGGCGAGGTTCCAGCACTTGTGCGGTGTTACGGGGACTGTGACGGATCCGGATCAGACGGGGGACGGCGGACTTCCCGGGCTGAGGTCGGCGGCCCGGCAGCGCGGACGGACTCTGCCCGAGGATGCGGATGTTCCGAACGGGTTGCAGGGGGACGGCGGCGGGCCAAGCGGCGATCTGGACTCGGACACGACCAGGACAAAACCCCTCCGGAAGAACTCCTTAACCGGGGATGTAGGTCAGGAGTTCCTGATCCACAACAGGGTTCTGTTCTACCTCTTCACCTTTGGGACTGAGCTGGGAAACGAGATGTTTTTCATAGTTTTCTTTCCCTTCCTCTTTTGGAATGTGGACGCGGTGGTCAGCAGGAGGCTCATCGTGGTCTGGGCATGGAACCTGTTCGTGGGACAGTCTACCAAGGACATGGTCCGCTGGTCCCGGCCGGCCTCCCCACCTGTAGTAAAGGTGGAGGTCTTCTACAACTCCGAGTACAGCATGCCGTCCACGCACGCCATGACGGGGACAGCCATCCCCTTTTGCCTCTTAATGCTGTCCTATGGACGTTGGCAGGTGAGGGAACTTAGAGGTCATACTCCTGCCACAGCTCACATACCCCATCGGTTAATGTTACAAGATTAGATTGGGTAGAACTTTATTAATGCCTAGTTGGGAAGACTCCCTCGGGAAATTGAGGTTCCAGCAGCACACAAAGTAGCCAAAGTAAAATAAATAATTTGTAAAATAGAAATACCAGAAATACTGCTTGCTCACTACTGGCTACTACTGTTGCTCTCATTCCCATCCTCTGTCTTCCTGTTACTCCTCCTCCTCCTGAGTGAGGAGTTGTACAGTCTGATGGCCTGAGGGACAAAGGACTTTTTCAGTCTGCTGGTTCTGCACATGGGAAGGAGCAGTCTGTGGCTGAAGAGGCTCCTTTGGTTGTTGATGACGGTGTCCAGAGGGTGACTGACTGGCATCGTCCATAATGTCCAGCAGTTTGTTTAGTGTTCTCTGCCACCATAACCAGCGAGTCCAGCTTCATGCCAACCACAGAACCAGCCCGCCTGATCAGTTTGTCCAGCGCACCACGGACTGGTAGACCCATGTCCCACTCAGACACTGACAGCGTGCCAATCAGGATAAACTGAATTATGTGCACTTCCGATGCTGACCGCCAGTTCTGGAAGGGCACTACATTGCTCCTGGTGTCTTAAGGAGGCCTTAAACCTGATGTCCCAGCTGTCTAGCAACCTTGCAAATTACTTCATCCCAAATGGTTTATGATTTAGATAAAGGGTAAATTTTTGTCATTAAAAAAAAGAAAATTTGAGCAATACTTCCACTTACGGACCTTACTTTTGTGCACTTCTGGAAGGCACAATTCCAGAAAGTTTCACATTTGCATCCTGCACAAAAAAAGCTGCCCTTGCAAAATGTAATCCAGTTACACGATTGCATAATTCTGCCAAAAATATTCAAACTAAAAGACACAGGCGAAAATGCCATGTAAAGTTTGCTAAGATGACAACAAATAGGGACAAACTAGTTCAAGTCTTTAGAGTTTGAGGTAGTAGCAGGCATTTTTGTTTATATCTCAGAGGACTCATGTCCTTCAGATAGTAAGCTATCAGGAAGTACGATTAAGTCCAAGGTAACTGGACTGACATTATACCACCCATAAAAACTTCCTGGACGACTGCTGAAACTGCCTTGAACTTAGAATATCTTAAGGTGTGTGTTTATTGTCACAGTGACCTTTGAGTGACTTCTTTCCAAAAATGTGTACTACATTCACAATGTACTGTGATATTTGAAATCCTAATTTTTACAACCAGTGAGTTCCACTATGACTGTTGTTAGTAACCTCCAATCTCAAGGGGGAAGCTGTGTTTTCCAAAGGACTTTATTTTGTAAATTAAAGATCTGTGTTCTCTCTTAGTATCCTTTCTTCTTTGGATTGTGTTTGGCTCTATCCTGGAGTGTCCTGGTGTGTGTGAGCAGAGTCTACATGGGTATGCACTCTATTCTGGTAAGTACAGCTGAATTACCTTGCGTAATCTTGGTAATAAATACCAGATTTATGGACGCACACTAAAGCTGCGTCTAAATTACCGGCTAAAATGACCTGCATATAAGCTTTCCAAGTGCTGTGAATACCCTAAATCAGATCTGCAACATATCAGATCGGAGTCTCCGTGGACTATAATGCACTCCGAGTTGAAAGCAGGTTGACATGATACTGGAGAAGTGAAGGTGTGCACTGGAGAGAAGGGGAATGAATGTCAGTCAGAGCAAGATGCACCACTCTCCCTCAGGGTTGAGTGGGTGGAAAGATTGGCAGGTGTGATTTATGACAGAAGGGTGTCTATAAGAGGTGAAGTTCAAAAGACTGGAGTGAGACCTGTTATGTTGTCTGTCTTGAAGGCGGTGGCCCTAAACAAAAAGACGTGATGCAGAGCTGAAGATGGTGTGCTTTGTCTTGGGAGTGAGGTGGATGGACAGGATTCCCATGGGAGACAAAGGGATGGAGATAAGATTGGGATGGATTGGATATATGGGTGATTCTTTAACTACGGGCATTGTTGGCCTTGTAAATGTAATTTCCACCACACCATTGCCTTACAATATAAAGCGCCTTGGGGCAACTGTTTGTTGTGATTTGGCGCTATATACATGTGCTCTGATGTCACTGTTTATCTCCATAGAAACTACCCAAACAATCTTTCATACAAACTGTTTAAAGGGACATTACATTGTTGTGGTGGAAATTACAGCAATAGTGTGGGACAACTACATTTGTTTAAAAAAATCACAACAGTTGTATGACATTGAATACCCCAATTATGTTTTGATTATTTTACTGATATTTTATTCAGAGATATTTTTAAAACATTAGAAAAAACGTTTCTTTACCATTCATTTTTATCATTGAAGATCAAAAGTCTGGGTGTGGGACAAGCACAAAACGGCAATATTTGCATATAATGATGCTGAAAAAAGCTGAAAGTCATCATAGACTACGAGAACAAATTTCTTAACACATTTTCATTGTAAAGATAACTATAAAAGTGTGAAATTTCTCCTTTTTTCTGTTTTTCATACAATATGATCAAAGGACATAAGTGCCCGTAGTCTAAGAATCACCCATATGCAGGGTATATAGTGAGAATGATGCTGAGGATGGAGTTACCAGGCAGGAGGAGGGCTGAAGAGGTGGTTTATGGATGTGGTGGGAGAGGACATGTAGGTGGCTGGTGTGACAGAAGAAGATGCACAGGAGAGGGTGAGATGAAGATGGATAATCTGCCGCGGAGAGACCTAATGGGAGCAGCAACAGAAGTGGATTTGGACCATCTGCATATAGAGTCAGACATCTGAATCTTATCACGTCTAGTGATGTCACTGCTGTAAGAACAACATATTGCATAAAGGTCGCTTAAAAGTGTGAATGTAGCCAAAGTGATGTACTGGATGTTAATTAGGCTCGAAGATGGATGTACGCAAAGTGCTCAGATGTCTGTAAAAACCTCAAATTCTTCGTGAACCGCGATCCTCTGATCTACTTATTGTTTTGAAGCCTTATCACATCCTGAATCTGAAATTCTGTATAGAACCCACGACCGTTGGCCATTATGAGTAATGGAAAGTTCTGTGTAAGCACAGAAGACCTCCTCCTTGGGCATTACTTCCAGCTGCTTTACCACCAGTTCAAAGACCAGCTGTTTGGCAGTTTTGCAGGAGCTCTTCTGGCTTTGAGGAATGATGCTGCTGAAAATAAACTTCTTGTTGCAAGGAATTCTACATCTCTAGCAATGTGATTGGAAGTCTTTGTTGGTAGACCTGAAGAACAGCTACTGATGCAACTCGCACTGTGTGTGTGTGTGCAGTGCACTGGCTCTATACTTTAGTTTCTACAACCAGTGATGCACATGAGGGTTTAAAATATATTTATTATTTTTAGCAGGACTTTGCACTTTGTGATTACGTCTCTCTTTCTTGCAGGAGGTTATCACGGGATTCTTCTACAGCCTTCTTGTTCTCGCCTTCTTCTATTCCACTTTGGAGAAAATCGATACCTTCTACATGACCGATCGCTGCGCTCCACTTGTGATTTTAGTGTCACACGTGAGTCTGGGACTTGTGGCGTTCTCTTTGGATTCCTGGAGCACCTCCCGAGGTGACACCGCTCAGGCTCTGGGTACCGGGGCAGGAGCCGCTTTGGCCACTCACATGAACCATCAGCTGGGACTGCTGACCGATCTGCCGCCTTCCTCGCTGCCCCTCGTTCTGCCGCCGATTACCGCCGGCTTGGTGTTTCGCTCTCTGCTGCGCTTCTTTTCAGGAGTCGCCGTCCTTCTTGTCACCAGAATGGCGATGAAAGCAGTGACTGTCCCGTTCCTGTGTCGAGTGTTCGGGCTGCCCTCAAATGACGCGAGATGGGCGCGGCAGCACATGAAAGTCGAGCTGCCGTACCGCTACATCGTCTACGGCGTTGTTGGTTTTAGCTGCGTCTCTGTCGTACCTCTTCTATTTAAGATTTGCAACCTTGCCTGACAAACTGCCAGAGACTACCGACATGTTCATGTAAACGTGACGGCAAACAAACCACTCGCGTACACGCTGCTTATTTTATGGCGTAAACAAACCGTTTTGTTTTTCCCTGCATGATAAAACAATCTGTGTGATCAAGTGTTCACAAGAATTTTGCAAATACAAAATGTCAGCTGTACTGTAGCGATGTTTGTGTTCAGTACTAATATGTCTGATCCGGATTTCTTAGAATATGTTATTTGAAAAATATCACGCTTTAAGAACAAACACAAATTTGTGAACTCGCGTCATTTTGTTTTTGCCAGTGTTAAAGAAGTGGTGGGAATTTATTATTACCGCATGTTTAAGATGCTGTTTTAGGAGTTGCGTGAACATGCAGCGTGCACTTACCTGCCAGTGGAAATGTCAGCCGGAATGTTTGGATGTAACCGCGAAAGATTGAACAAGGAGGCGCCACTTTGC
Source organism: Thalassophryne amazonica (assembly GCF_902500255.1). Taxonomy (NCBI): domain Eukaryota; kingdom Metazoa; phylum Chordata; class Actinopteri; order Batrachoidiformes; family Batrachoididae; genus Thalassophryne; species Thalassophryne amazonica. The sequence continues at coordinate 25,148,349 of NC_047123.1, read as the reverse complement.
AGCGCGGGGAAACAGCAACCCAGATCAGGTCATCTCAACCTGAAACCATCAAAGCGGTGGAATTTTCACATGCATGCACATCGAGTAGACGGAACAACTGACAGTCATGACATCTGGTCAACAGTCTGAACACTGCAGGTTAATCACATATATTATTTATTCACCTCTGTTTTTGTACAGTTTTGTGCTGAAAAAGTGTCTAAAAATCAGGGTTGCCCAGTTTGGAGCCCACAAGCCACATTTGGCCTGCACTCCCTTCATTTTGGCCAAATGGCATGTTGTCTCCAAATTCATATTAAGCAGATTAAAGAGTAGTGTTTTTATTATTTGGAAATTTTATTTTAGATTAAGAATGTTAATTTTTTTTAAATCATTCATTCATTCGTTAACTTAAACTGCTTGGTCCAATTAAGGGTGACAGGAAATGAAGTTAAGCAGACAAAACGTGAAATTTAGAACTGTTTCTGATTTGGGGTTGTAATTAACATAACTTTTGTGTTTTATTTTTGGCCTGTGACCCAAAATAATTTACAGCCTTTCAGACGGAATGAGACTTAAACTACACATCAAGTGGGAAAATGTAAAATGTGATGAAACATATGCACACATACAATTTATGCTTGATGACAAAGAAATACAGACTTTTGCTTTAAAAAAAACAAACAACAAACTACAGTATTTGATAATATGAAATCCAGCACATGTAATTGTAAATTGCTGCCCTTTTGTCCATCTAATTACTCTTTTGATTCTTATTACATTAACCTGTGAGCACTTTTCTGTGTAAGTATTAATAGCACGTTTTTGGGGTCTATCATTACCGAGATCTGTTTTCCACCATTTTTCATCATGTAAACTGTCCTAACGAGGAAAACATATTATTTCAGTGTATAACTTTTTTTTTTTTCTGCTGAGAAAATATAGCAAGTGGCTCTGACATTTTACACAAGTGTGAAATTTAGTGTGGACTGTGTTGCTGATATTGATATTTTTTAAATGTGATGTTGCCAATAAACTATTGATCAGACTCAGTTACTAATTTAATAGAGCACTTCGCTCTCAGACTGCAGGCTTACTTGTAGTTCCTAGGGTTTGTAAGAGTAGAATGGGAGGCAGAGCCTTCAGCTTTCAGGCTCCTCTCCTCTGGAACCAGCTCCCAATTCAGATCAGGGAGACAGACACCCTCTCTACTTTTAAGATTAGGCTTAAAACTTTCCTTTTTGCTAAAGCTTATAGTTAGGGCTGGATCAGGTGACCCTGAACCATCCCTTAGTTATGCTGCTATAGACTTAGATTGCTGGGGGGTTCCCATGATGCACTGAGTGTTTCTTTCTCTTTTTGCTCTGTATGCACCACTCTGCATTTAATCATTAGTGATTGATCTCTGCTGTCTTCCACAGCATGTCTTTTTCCTGATTCTCTCCCCTCAGCCCCAACCAGTCCCAGCAGAAGACTGCCCCTCTCTGAGCCTGGTTCTGCTGGAGGTTTCTTCCTGTTAAAAGGGAGTTTTTCCTTCCCACTGTCGCCAAGTGCTTGCTCACAGGGGGTCGTTTTGACCGTTGGGGTTTTTCTGTAATTATTGTATGGCTTTTGCCTTACAATATAAAGCGCCTTGGGGCAACTGTTTGTTGTGATTTGGCGCTATATAAATAAAATTGATTTAATTTATGTCAGTGTAACATACAAGTAACATAAGGTGTAAGAAAATTTGCATGTAAAATAATACATAAAACAGGCCAGCAGATATATATATACACGCACACACAAACAGCACTGAGTAAAGTTATACAGCACAAATATAGGTCATGAATTTCACTGAGTGGATCATATCTGATCTTTGGACAGCAATCATGTTTGTTTGTTTACAGGTCATGACCCTCAGCGAGTGCACTCTGACCTCATGCAAAATGTACAGGAGTGGCTCCAACAGCAACAGATACAAATGAAAAGCATCAGCGGACTGATTCATATCATGCACACGAAGATATAAGTTTATATTAAGAATGACAAATACTTTTTCCTCAGCAATATACAGTCAGCTTCGAGGGACCACAGTTGTGTAAAATAATAAATATATATATTATGAATTCCTATCACATCCTGTGTGTTTTAATATACACACACACACACGCATATATAAACACACAGGATGTGCGATAGGAATTCTTAATTTTTATATTGGAGACAGCCATTTTTTTTTCACCATTTTGCCCAATTTTAGTGATTTTATATTTTATATATACATATATATATATGTGCAATCTGTCTTATTTTATAATGTTAGACAAATGCTTGTGAAAACTACGCATTAAAAAACTTTTTTGCTGAGGTTTGATCGAGCCTCAACTTTTATAGGTCATTTTATTTTGAAAAGACGTAATTTCAAGCAGGAAGTCCGGGCTTTTATTTTGCTTTACGCCTGATCAGCTGATGTTTGGTGTCAATTCCGATTCCTCGGTGAAAAGTAGTAAATGTTTTCCTCATTTGTAACAAAACAGTCGCGATATTTCGCGGCATTACTCGATAATAAGCTTCATAAATTACGCTGTTTATTTTACTTTTAGCCGCTAGCGCTCGTTTTTGACTTTTTTTTTTTTTAACTTTAGCAGCCGTTTTGAGTCGACTGTTCACCCATGTGACGTTTTGTCTTTAAAATAATTGTGATAAAATTTGCCCCCCTGCGGCGACTGCAGATGCCTCGTTTGGAAAAATCAAAGAGCAGAGAGACAAAAAGGTAAGACTGAAGCTTCAATAAATCCAAATGGAAACGTATATGGTGGTATTTTATCCATTATTTCAAACAGAAAGTGCCAAAGACAAGAAAAACAGTGATCACACTTTAGTGATCACTGTTTTTCTTCTACTATGACACAAATATGTTTGGGGATGAACCATCAGAATGACACTGTCCTGTAAGAACTTAATGTCAACTAGATGAAGGAAGACCACTTGGAGAGCGCAGGCCTCTCAGATTTTTTTTTTCCCATTTGGATTAAAATTACTGTAATCTCCAGATATAATGACGGCCAACTGCTTATCAATCATGGGACATGAGTGACTGACAGGTTTAATCAAAATCAAAAAAGTGTTGTAAAATGTCTCATGATGGGGTTCCCTCTTGATGACCCTAATCAATGTTTGTAGAGATCTTATGGAGAAATCAATCTAAAATGTTGAAAATGCTCCATTATGGTTAAATTATATAAACAATCCAAGAGATACTCTGGAGCTTATCAGTGGATTTTGAGTTCTTCGTGATTAAATAGCATGGTTGAAATCTTTACTTTGGTTGCTCCCATTTTGCTTGGGGGTAACCACAATAGATCTGGATCCACGTCTTGATTTGGCACAGATGCCCTTCCTGATGAACATAGGGAGTGGACCACAAGGGGCCTTGAACCAGGGAACTTCTGCTTGGGAGGCAAACACACGGACCTGATGCACCACTGTGCTGTCCAAGGATCTGGCTTTAATATTGCGGGGGAAATACCCTACCATGATCAAGACCATAATTTAATGGGTTATTTCATGTTGTAAGATTGCTCATAACACTTTTTTTTTTTTAAACACACGTATTTGGTGATTGTTTGAAGTTTATGATTTAAACCCTCTAACAATCCATCAGCGAGCCAAACATCACAAAGCCACCTAAGTGGTTTAATAAACTTTAAGGTTTTTAGTTGTTCTCAAATGAATTTTCTCAAACAAACTGGCATTTTCTTCCAGATTAAAACACTAATTAAATAAATGTATATTACGATCACTGCAGTATCAATAGTCTGGCACCTGAAACAAGTACTACAATGTTTATAAAGTCATTGTGCAATCCAGGCGAAAATACAAAGGTAATGGAAAACTTAGTGCAAACAGAAATTTTGATGCAACAGTGGAAGATGGTCGTTTTGCACAATTTAGAAATGGTGACTGATGCAATGTAACGCAAGGATTTTTCAACACAACAAACCACACTTGATGTTTGGGAGCATTAGGTGTTTGGTGCTATTACATATGTTTACCTCTTATGTCCAACTCAGGCCAAAATTAGACTGGAAGTTTGTGCAGAGGTTCTGCAGCATCCAGAAAGTCCTCTTTCCATCATGGACCAGCCAAAGTGTTCTGATGTTTGCAACACTCCTTGGTGTCACACTGACAGGTAACAGCTGACATGACAAATGGATGAAAGCCAAACGTCAAGTTGAGCAAAGTGCAATGTGATGGTTTTTCTTTCTGGTCTTCAGCTCAAATTTTCCTCTGTGTAGACTCGTCTCCAACACATTTTTTTCTACCCTCTCTGTCTCTCTCTTCCATTAGAGCAGCTGATCATTTACCAAGTGGGAATCCTTCCCAGTCACTTTTACAATGTGCTGGCAGACAAAGATTACCCAGAGTTCCAGAGTTTGGTGGCCAAAGCTGTGGTGCTCATTCTGCTGAACTCTACCGTAAGCTGATGGACAAGGACAGAACATCAATTCAAACTATAAAAATACATTTATTTGTATTTGTCAATTTCATCACTTAATGGACAAGTTATTGTAGTAAAGTAAATACACAGCTTGGAGCTTGAAATTGCACAGTGTAATTGCATTTACATTTTTATGATTACTTACTACATACTGCTGGTGACATCAAAGCTTGTGCAGGTTTGAGAAAATCCTGTGCAACAGAAGAAAAAAGCAGCAACACTTAAGACGTTGTATGACTAATACATAGACAGTGTGAAGTAGGTTTCTTGCATTATTTCCCTGCCGTTTTGAGTGTACGGTGGATTTTTAGCTACTGGTATTTCTCTTGTGGATTCCTTCTCAAAACGCTTTTTTCAACAAAAACAGTTCTTGCAAATGCAGCAAATGTCCAGCTGCGTAGAGCACACATAGGTTTGACTGCCAACAGTGTTTTAATACGATTTGTGTTGCAAAAAAAATGGATTTCATGTTTTAACTGTGCAACCAAGCAACATAAAAAATAAACATTAAAAAGGACCAGCAGCACCAAATGCCAAAGTGTCCTTTTTGGAAAGTTTGACCTGCAGCACGCACACTTGAAAAGTGGATTTATTTTTTTTAATTTGTTACATTACAACAGCAGATCGCACCATCTGGAAGGAAACAGTGTCCTTCTGTCAGTGCTGCAGTGTCAAGTATCACTGGGGAAGGCGGGGGGATGGGACAGGACACTTCTTTTCTCCCCTCAGAGTGTTCAGTTGGACCTGCAAGGAGAAAACAACAAGCCCAGTGCTCTTCGAGGAATGTGAATTTTGAGCCCCGTGAATGTGACCCCGTGTTGAAACTTACCCGACACTGCTCATTTGCACACTTTCTTCAAACATTTAAAATTTACACCAATTAGCTGGATGCTAAGAAATAAACACATTCTTCAGATTTATTTATTTTTAAATTATATCATCTGATCTCAGATTGGGGTTGTAAAATCATTTTTTATGAGGTCAGGGCAATATAACATGATAGTTTTACAGCTGGACCTTAAAGGACAAGTTCGTTTTTTTAAATCTATAACAGCATTCATTATATCAAACACAGTTGGTCATCCAGCCACTGAGTGCTCTCTACTTTCTTTTCCAACAAACTGCTGAATAGTAAACACGCAGGTATTAATGAGGCACCTGTAGCAAAACTCTAAAAAGAACTCAAAATTGCATTTTCCAAACTGTAAAATGGCATAGTGTTGTTATTAATGTGTTGTTGCATTTTATCATTACTAATAATGTGTTGGTGGTGATGGTACATTTCACTGTAGACTAGTAAACACACATGGCATTTGTGGTAAAGTATTTGACCAGAACAAACCTCTCTACTCTTCAAACACACCTTGCAGTGCAGTTGTTTGCAGATGTAAACAGGTATATTAGGAAATTAATAAATCCATGTAGTTGACCAGATTTCTTCAGATGTCATTGTACAACTAACGTGCTGTTGATTACAACGTAGGTTGCTAGCTTTATTTTGTTGCCACACAAATGCAGTGGTTTGAAATTAATAGTCAGAAAAGAGATGTTGCCTATTTAATTTTGAGACTGCCTTGTGTTGTAAATACAACAGGTTGCGAAGCAAAAGATTTACTGTCCACTAAAGGTTTCTGTCTTAGCACACTTCATATTTGAGTCAATTGTTTCCAGGATTTTGAAAAAAAGCAGACCTACTTTGGAAATTAAACAAACTGAAACACCTGCTTGGAATTTCTTTCATGCATGTGATGATTAGATTGTTCTTTGCAACAGTCTCAGACATTCCCAGGAGGTGGCACACGTGTAAGGGACATTACAAAACTAAAACAAATTTGTGATCATCTGATGCATCAAAGTTCACCAAATTTTAATCATCATATTCTCATGATATGCCCTTTTAATTTGGAGACTCACGCAATTATATCATTAATTGTTTTTTAGTTATTGTGTTAAATTGGAATTGGTTCTACAGTTTTATAGGGTACAAGCTGAGCAGTCAGTTTCCTGAAGCAGTTGTTAGATTGTTTCAAAATACTTGATAATTTGTTGAAATAAATATTTTAACATTTCAAGCATACTGAAACATTTAATACTTTAAGTAGACATATTATATTGCAAGTGTTTTGAAACAGTAAATCATTTTCTGAAATAATTGTTTCACCTACAGTTCAGTCAAAAAGTAAACTATTTTGCGAACAGTTTGGCTCATTTAAATTCACGCAGTTCACAACAAAGGATTATTGTACAAAGCAATAAAATTTGTAAAATTTGAATCAGTGATTTGTTTCTAAGCTTTTCAAAGCCTTCTTTGGTTGTTTTTAATATTTTAGCAGGGATTTAAACCTGAACTCCGCCCACATCATGTTCGTTTATCACCGCTCTGTGGAACTTGCCCTTTTCGATCATTTTCTCTCTGTGTCTCTCCCAGCTGAAAAGTCTCGACCAATATATTTGCAATCAAATGTACATCAGCTGGAGGAAGATACTAACTGAGAGTCTTCACACGGATTATTTCCACGGCAGAGTCTACTACACGCTGAACGTGCTCAGAGAGGATCTCGACAACCCGTAATATTTCCCTTGTGGCTGCTTGTTTCAAAACATAAATCCAGTTTATATTCATTCCCCGTTAAGTCCACTCAGAATTTTCTTGGTTCTTTTTATTTTGCCTGATTTGTAGAGATCAGAGAATCAGTCAGGACGTGGAAAGGTTGTGCAAACAGATGAGCACCATGGCGAGTCGTTTGATCATCTCGCCCTTCACACTGGGTTACTACACCTACCACTGCTTTACCAGGTGAGCCTGGAGATCTGCACAATCTCAAACTCATACAACCGTTTACTGACATGCATGGTGACTACACGCGTCGGCCACTTGATTAGGTACACCTGTTCAATTGCTTGTTAGCACAAATAGCTAATCAACTAATCACATGGTAGCAACTCAATGCATTTAGGCATCAAGCTGTGGTGAAGATGACTTGCTGAAGTTCAAACTAAACATCAGAATGGGCAAGAAAAGTGAATTTGAACGTGGCATGGTTGTTGGTGCCAGACAGACTGGATTGAGTATATTTCCAAAAATGCTGATCTACTGGGATTTTCACACACAGCCATCTCTAGGGTTTACAGAGAATGGTCCAAAAAAGAGAAGATACCCAGTGAGTGGCAGATGTGTGGATGAAAATGCCTTGTTGATGTCAGAAGTCAGAGGATAATGGGCAGACTGGTTGAATGCTATCATGTCAATATGGGCCAACATCTCTGAAGAATGTTTCCAACACCTTGTTGAATCCATGCCAGGGAGAATTAAGGCAGTTCTGAAGGCAAACGGGGTCCAACCCAGGACTAGCAAGGTGTACCTAATAAAGTGGCCAGTGAGTGTATAACAGATTTCAAAGTGGGCTGCTCCATTCTTAAATTTGAGTATTGCTGTTCTACTTATGTAAATGTACTGCAGGCGTTGCACTGACGAGACTGTGTCATGTTGCAGCACCGGTTGGATCGGCCCTGTGAGTATCTTCATCTACTTTGTGATTGGGACCATCGCCAATAAAATTCTCATGGGGCCGATTGTGTCGACGCTGTTTGAGCAGGAAAAACTGGAGGGAGACTTTCGGTGAGTTCAACAAACTAATCATCGCCTACCATGTAAGAATTACTCTGTTGAGTTTCCAACCCCGCCCTGCCCCGCCTTCCTCCTGGAGATGAATGTGCGTCGACAAAGCGCCTGAACTCGATTGATGGCTGGGTGTTATGTCAACTTCACTGGGTTCCAATTCCTTCCAGTTTTTGTTGTCAAAGAAAGGAATCATAGAAGAGGAAGGAACTGCACTCTGGCCTCTTAAGAAATAACAGGATGTGTGGCAGATCTTCCTGACACAAACTGAAACAATTACTTTTTTTGTCAAAGGTGCAAGAAACAACTGACAGAATGCCATTTTGATACAATAAATTGTGTTGTTTTGAAGGGAAAGCACATTCTTACAGTGACATTTGTGCGTCTCCAGATTCAAGCACATGCAGATCCGTGTCAATGCTGAGTCGGCGGCTTTCTACAGGTTGGCGAAAAGCACACAAGTCGCACACCTTCCCCCGGCTGTGAAAACCACAGTCGTTGCTGTGATGTTTGTCATAATTGCAGAAGCTGCATAATGATTGTCACAATATGAGTCTGGAACAAACGCCGCTGTGTGTTTGCAGAGCTGGTAAAGTGGAACACATGAGGACAGACCGCAGACTGCAGACTCTGCTCCAAACGCAGAAGCTCCTCATAAACAAGGAGCTCTGGCTCTACAGTAAGACCACCCTTGTTTATGTCATTTGTTACACTGACTGGAATCAGACTGGTGACCTCTGACCTCTTCCTTCTCAGTTGGGGTGAACACCTTTGACTACCTTGGAGGTATCCTCAGCTATATTATAATTGCCATTCCCATCTTCAGTGGGATCTACGACGGACTTACTCCTGGTGAGCTCAGCGCGCTCATCAGTAAGGTGGGTTTGTTAAAAACTATTAAATAGTGCTCAGCTGCTTAAAAAATCCTGTTTTTTTTCCTTGTTGGTGGATCATTAATGAGGTTTATTCTCATTGTGAGCAGAATGCTGAATGACAGATTGCTGTGAACACTGATCAGGAATAAATGGAGCACTGTGATGCTGTGAAGTTTTTTCATCTTTCAAAATAAATTATTTTTCCTTTTTGTCAGGGGTGGGACAAAGCAGCGAGGGGACAGAAAATGCACCATATTACACTAAGAGTCTACTTCAAAAATGCTGCATTTATTCACAAAACAGTTTCCACAATAAGGAATTAAAGTACTTCCAAATCAAGGATGTCTTATTTGGACACGAGTGTATCTGTGATGGTGGCTCAGGATGAAAAGAGGCAGTAACAGATCAGATTAAAAGACTTTTTTTAGTCTGTGTGTGCAGGTCTGCTTCAGATGAGGCAAAAGCCCATTTTTGTTAATTAAAAAGAATGAAAATACAGAATCTAACGGCTTTATTCCTGTTTGCGGGGATTTCTTTCGGATAGAATAACAGGTTTTGACAGAAACATTAAAATGCCTGTCAGGTTTGAGTCGGATTTAGACAGAAATATGAGGCTCAAACTTTAATGCCCTCCAGATCCAAGACCGTCAACCCTCTGGTTTACGATAAATTCAGAAGTTGTCCGAGAGCCACTGGGGACAGACAAGAACAAGACAAATGACCCAGAGAGCTCTGAGCGCAGGGACAAAGTTCTCCTGCGTACAGTGCGCCGTTTACTGTTTCTACACACCCAGAAAATATTGAAATGGTGTGTTTTATTCTTTACGTCGACTGGAACAGTATCCTCAAATGTTTTTGATGAATGAATGGAACGTTGCGTTTTTATAACATTCTGCAGTGAGAACACTGAAAAACCCACTGTTTGTCCTTGTTTCACACAAGCTGTTTTTATTGTTGTAATATTTAATGTCTTGTATTATTGTCTTATAGTTCAGATTGTCAAATCTGGGACACGTTTAAGGGACTTTGTCCACCTTTCTTTGGCAAAGTTAGGGACGTTTGTTGCAGCGTTATCCAGAGATTCATTGGTGTTTGTGTATTTACACGGCGGATGTGTGGCCGCCTTAAAAGGCGCTGCATTCCACGGCGACTTGTGGCATTCTCAGTGCGTAAGCGCCAAACAATGTAACAATCGTCTGTTTGCGTCACAGAATAGACTGAATGTGAATCTTTTGGTAATTTAACCACTAGGTGGCAGCAGCGCCTTTCTAGCCGATAAACCTGCAAAACTTGTTTTTATTTATTTATTTATTTTTAAGGCAGCTTCCTTTAGCTGTCATAAAGGAATTCATATTAAAAGCATCTATTACTTGTTATTTGTTTAAGCTTTATTTTAAAATACACTGCATCATTTCTACCTCTGCGCCATCCCCTCCCTGTGCATATTCAGAACGCCTTTGTTTGCATCTACTTGATCAATGGATTCTCGCAGCTGATTGACTTGTCAACCACCCTGTCAGACGTGGCGGGATACACCCACAGGTATAACGCAGCGGCCCCAAAATTTACCTCTCACGTCGGGCTGTGACATAATCACCCAGCGTTCTGTGCGTGTTGTTTCGTTCAGGGTTGGGGAGCTGATGGAGGTGATGGATGACATCCTACGCAAGCAGTGCGACTACGATCCGGCATCAGGGGAAAGTTACGACTTTGACAGGTTTCTATGGACACGGGTCAGAAGCGCAGATTAAAAAGCAAAAGTTACCATGTTGAAGTCCTTCACGTGTTCTGTCGTTTCATCCTCCGCGCAGTGACTTTCATATACACGCAGGCCCGGTGGACACCGCCTTCATCCTGGACAATCTCTCCTATAAGTCTCCTTACTCGGACCAGCTGCTGGTGAAGGATCTGAGTCTGAAGATCGGTCAGGGAACCCATCTGCTGGTGGTAGGGAACACGGGAACCGGCAAGACGTCTCTCCTCAGGGTCCTCAACCGTCTCTGGGAGGCGGACAGCGGTGAGAACAGAAAAAAAACAGTGCTGTCTTATTTAGTGTTTAATTTTAGTTGACGTACATTAATTTGTCTGTAAACAACATGGACGTTACCACCTGTAAAAACTGAGAGGATCCTGCTGCATTTTTCACTATTTTTAAAAAATTGCTGTGACATTATCATCTGATTTGGATCAAATTTGCAAACAAAGATCCATCAAAGTGGTGCTCAAGGTCCTGCTCATAGTTAGACTCTACAGGCATTTAAAGCATTTAATTAAAATCGCTGCTGTTAATTGTTCAAATAGGCCGGTATGAGCAACAGCATGACTGTCGCTTGGGTTCAACAGTCTCATAATTTGAAACTCATGAGAATTAAACGATCTGCCATGGAGGTAATAAATACCGGTGTCTTTGTTTGCCATGTTAGCAGGACTATGCTCGCGATAATTAGCCAATTTATATTAAAATTTGTATAAATACTGTTTGCTAGCGCACACACAAACTCACACAACCAATTACTGTCTGGTGATCTATGTGTGAATTGCTCCAAGGAAAGGGAGGAATCTGTATTTTTCATTATTTTTGTCACATATATGCAGATTTAAAGATTAAATAAGTAATAAAAACACATTTTTCACAAAAATGAATGTGGTCCAGATGTATATAGAGATCAGATGTGTCAGACTGTTTGCCTTTAAGTAAAAGAATTTGTTCTCAAGTTGACCCAAAAGTTACACATAATGCACCATATTGCACGCATCTGTCAGTCTGCCCATACTTCCTTTTGGAGATTGTGCCATATTTCAGAAACATCTCGTGGTCCGGCTTTAACGTTGGTGTTTAATTATTCGTAAGATGAAACTTTCTCGACTAAAGAGAACACTCACAGATCCCAAGTTCCTATTTGATCCAACTGAAAATTTCCTGAAAACTAGGATTTCTTATTGCGAGCGTTAATCCTGATGCAATGTCTATAATAATGACAATTAATTAATGATTAAAGTAGATTGGGGGGAATTCGTGAAATTTGCTGAGGTCAGTTGTTTCATTACGACACAGTTTTGTTTTTTTGTTTTCCTTCCTTCAGGTTTTGTCCAGATGACCACATGCTTCGGCCCCAGAGGAACCATGTTCCTGCCACAGAAGCCGTACCTGACTGACGGCACACTGCGCGAGCAGGTGCGTCTGTCTTTTTTCTTCTCACTATCAGATCTGTAACTGGACAACTGATAAATGTTGACTTCACATAAACTGGGGGGCTGAATTCTACAAGTTCACATTGAGGATTTATTGAAACTCTTCTTCAACAGGTCATCTATCCACTAAAAGACATTTATCCTGCTTTAGGTAATGTATTTTATTTATTTGACAGACCTGTATTAAAATTTGTAACAGCACAACAACCAGAGTATGATTCCTGTGGGCAGTACTTTTATACGACGCACTCTCTGGGTTTACTTAAGATTCCTGCAATGCGGCATTAAATGGAAAGCACCCAATAATACTGTCAAATACACATCGCCATTACTCAGGTTGAGTGGCTAAACCCAAACAAATAACGAGAACAGTGAGAAGTTTCAAAAATAATATATTTTTAAAAAGCTTCACATTTTCCTGCAGAAATACTTTGCACAATACAGCTGAAATAAATCAAGCAAGTGTGTCACCCGTAGAAATCCACACGATCTAAAAGTGGTTATTTTGTGATGAAGGTAATTTGTGAGCTAGTTTTTTGTGGTCTTTGCATTACACATGATTTGTTTGCATCATTGGTCAAACTGTTGATTTAAAACCTGCTTGTCTGATTGACTTTGAGTCGGTCAATATATTTTTGCACCAAATGTGATCTGGGTGATATAGATTTAACTAATAAAAGAAATGATTAGAACCCAAATCCTACTCTGACACTTTGTGACACTAATATGAAACCAACTAATTTGATAGCTTTCATGATAGATATGACTTATGTTATCTTAAACATAATCTGGAAATCATGATTTTTATGTAATGGGGGAACTTAAAAACGTTGGTGACACTGGTCTAGCAGGTCGGTGGATCAGTCCTTACCTACGTATCGTAGTGTCTTTAATAAAGATACTGAACCTGGTCGCAGCCTGATAAAATAAGATTAACTTCAGCCTCACTAAAAGCACCTTTTAATAAAAAAAAAAAACAATTGTTACCATAAATTAAAACAGATTTTATACAAACACGTTAACTAGTCATTCATAGATAAGTGCTATAAGGACAAAAATGACTTTCATGTGGACTCTTTGTTATCATTTGTAAATTTGTGCTGCTTCTATAATTACTGGAATCATTTGTTTCTGTTTTTAGGATCAGTGGATGATAGAAGAATTATACAATTTCTGGAACAAGCAGGGGTGGTGAGCAATATAATCCCACTGAACACTGTTAAACCACACTCCTGCATTTTTACATTTTAACCACAGTATTTATTTACTGTGCTGACTGATTTTTTTTTATTTTTTTATTTTTTTTTTACATTATTTGAGCTTGAATCAAATTAAATCTTTCTGCTATAGCCTGGTCTCCTGAAGCGGACAGGCGGGCTGGATGAAAAGGTGGACTGGAACTGGTAAGAGAATAATACATTACAGAGAAGATTATTAGGGCCAGGCTGCTAGCCACTGGTGAACTGGCAGAACAGCGCTGCTTGTCCAGGGCAAAAAGGATAATCAGGGACACTTCACATCCCTTTAACAATCTGTTTTCCCTCAGGTAGACGGTACTCTAGCCTGAATTGCAAAATACACAGATTCAGGGACAGCTTTTACCAAACTGTCATAAGACAGTTAAATACAAATCAATAGAAAGAACTGTGCAATATAGAATGTAGGACATAGAATACACTGTAGCATCAGGTAGCAACTTTGTTGTTGTAGCATCTTTATATGTGCAATATATCCGTGTCCTTTATTTATTATTGCATGTTGTGAATACACAGATGAAGACACAGTTATTACTGGGTTCGGGAAAAAAAAACTCACACACATTGGACTGGTATTCTGTGCATTAATCTATTGTACACTGTATGGATAATTAGTTCTGTGACAGCATCTTTATTTTTTTGTTTTTACTGAATGATGATAAAATGAGTCTAAGTAGCAGTTACTTAAGTTAAATTTGATGTTAGACACATTTAGAAGTTTTGTTTGTTTTTTTGCCTGGAAATTGTTTTTGTTGAGAGAGACAGAGAGAAAGAGAGAAAAACTGATTCAATTGTACTTTTATAAAATTAGCCTTGGGGCAGAAAAAGAAGATGATACACATGTGAAGTTACTTTTTTCTCCTGCAGGTATGATGTTCTGTCTCCAGGTGAAATGCAGCGTCTCAGCTTCGCACGTCTCTTCTACCTGCAGCCTGAATACGCAGGTGAACCTCTGCTCAGTGTTCATTAAATCTCCAACAGAAGGATGGATTTTTGTAATCCTGCCCTGCTATCTCAGAATTATCACTTTAACTTCTTCACATTTAAATGCCTGTATGTGTCTTCTGCATTCGAAATGTGCCAGACTGAATCTTTTTGGATTGAATGTTTGAACTTTTATGTTCTTGTCCCCAGTGTTAGATGAAGCCACCAGCGCTTTGACCGAGGAGGCGGAAGCACAGCTGTACGGAATCTGTAAACAGCTCGGCATGACTTTGGTCAGTCTGGGACACCGTAGCAGCCTGAAGAAGGTGAGCTGACATTTCATAGCTGTGGGTTTGTGCCAATTCACTCAGTTGTCTCCAAAATTTCAGTTTTTCTGTATTTTTACTTCATGTAAACCGTGACTCTCATATCAGACTTGTGTATAATCTTACCAAGTCATAATCTACACCATTAAGTTTCATCATGATCCACGATGTCTTTGTGGAGTTATCGCACACACAAAAGCCTAGTTTCCACTAAGTGGTCAGAGAGTATGACTTAGTGGCCATAGTTATAACTGAAATGCAGCCAGCATCTAATTCGTCTGGGGACTTGGTGAGGTGACCTTGTGTATCAAGTTTCATCTTGATACACAAAATCTCTGTCAAGATATGCCACACACAACATTTAAGACTCTGACCCCAGGTGGGCAAAATTAGAATAGAAATGCACCAAACATTGAACTTGTCCTTGAAACAGACTTTGCTTCATATCTTTGTGGAACTGAGATTCGAGTACAACCTCATATGTCAAATGATTTCTTAGAATTCTGAGTAAAGTGTGCAGTCTTCAAATATGGTTTCAAAAACTCGAGAAATTCATGATGTCCTCAGTAAGTTGCGTTTCTAAAGTCCTATAAATATGCATGTGCTCTGAGATTTATTTATTTCGTTTTTCTGTCACTCTCTCATCTGTTACTAGGGGAGCTATGACCACTACCTTTGAACCCCCCCGCCCCCCCAAACTAAACCAACTGTTTTGGGTCCCTTATCCTTAGATGACCCCAAAACACAATCAGGATGTTCCCAAAAATAAAACCTGGCCTCAAGCCAGTTATTGAAGATGGCCGCCAAAATATGTTTTTTTTTTTTTTTTTTTCACTAAAACACCTTTACACAACATATAAACAACTTAAATATCACAGATCTCAGATCATTGCAGATCTCAGGAAACTCAATTGTGCCTAAATTCATTCATGGGTTTAAGATTCAAAATGGTGTCCAAAATGGCCGCCAATAGACCCTTATCATTAAAATACATAGTAGGAACAAACAATAGATGTAATAATGACAGAAATCATTGGTGTTTAAGTGAAAAAACCCTATTTTGGCGGCCATCTTGGATAACTGGCTTGAGGCCAGTTTTTATTTTTGGGAACATCCTGATTGTGTTTTGAGGTCATCTAAGGAATCTAATAAAGTTGGTTTGGTTTAGTCCTGACGGGGGGTGCAAAGGTAGTGGTCGTAGCTCCCTAGTATGTCTAAATCTGAGGAGGGTCTAAACTAATGTTTTGTCTGTTTTTCGCAGTATCACGATGTCCAGTTAAAACTCTTCGGAGATGGCCGGTGGGAGCTGACAAAGATAAAAGGCAGCACCAGTTGCCTCAATGTCAAAGAAACCATGTGACCTCAATCGTGGATTTAATTGATTTTGGCGCCACCTTTAATGGGTGCACCAATGTTTACAAAAGGATCAACACTGGTTAGGTAACAATCAAAAGTTTGGACACACCAGTAATGTCTATACTTTATTTTCTTCTTAAAACTACAGAATAAAAACTACAGAAAAAAAATGAAGATCAAAAAAAATGAAGAAGCTGTTTTTCACTTAAATTTGTAAATTAAAATAACAGTCTTGTGTGTCCAAATTTTTGGCTGATGTTATAAATTTGTCTGCTTTCGGTAAATTATTTTTGATAATGATTTGTGGATTCAAGGTGTTATAATAACCTGATCAGATATAAATGTTGCTCCATGTTTGGCAGCTAACCTGGTGAGGATGAACCGAGCCACTTACACTGCTGCTGGTTTCTTTTTAACCCAAAATGTTGGGCCTATTTTGCACCCAGGGTTCACTGCAACAGCAGAATGACTTCAGATGTTTGGTCCTGGCTTTCGCAATCAAGTGTACCTTTTTCTTTCCTTTAAATGTGCCTAAAATGTTTGCAAAGTACTGTATTTTGGGTCTACCAATTTTAAGTTGTATTAATAGGTTAAAAACTTTCAGTAACAAATTGGGTTTTTTCCTGGCTATTTTTGTGACTCTGCTCCAAAACGTTAATGATTCATATTCTATATAAGCCCCAACATTATTATTTCTTTTTCATTTTGTTTAGTAATACTGCTGACAATGCAGCAAACATACTAAAAACATTTTATCCTCAATGTCAAGTGATTGTAGCGGATAATAGACTGGGTACAATGTTTCAGATATCAGAATTAGGCTCTGTATACTTATTGGGAAAATATTTAACTACGTGAGCCAATGGAAACACTATGGTGTTTATATAAAAAAGGAGCCTTCAAAAGGGACTTAAAATTAAATTTTTAATAGAGCAGAGCTAGAAAATGGTCTCCTTCACTAGTCGCCTTGTTGCACAGTTTCTCAGTTTAAAAGAACTGCCTCGTTCAGACCGCTTTACTATACAGTACCATGCTGTTTGTATTTCTTAATCATGGATGTACATATAGTCAAAGACATTCAGTGATTTGGAAGTGTTCATGCATTCATCTCATTACTAAAAAAGACAAAAAAAAAAAAAAAAAAGTCCAATTACTTATGGGCTCTGCAGTATTTTTGTTAAACCACTTGAAATAAAGCTGAACTACAGTACGTGAGAACATCTTGTTTAATTTTAATTCCATTGTGGTGTACAGAAGCAAAATTACCAAAATATTGTTACTGTCAGAAAAGTTTCATGGGTTATTATTATTATTGTTAATGGAAATTACGTCAATTATGGGAGAATTGGAAGAGGTATACTTATGTACGCGACTGCAGGACAGGATCTCTAAATTACAGAATTCTGGCATCATGATGCACTCTGCGCCTCTAAAAACACTGAGTAGGGGAGGAAGACAGATCCACTCTGAGCCCCACTCCAACTGTCTGTCCAATCTGTGTCTTTCAGAAGCACCAGCAACTGGCACAGAGGAGCACGACAGATTTTTAATAGGACGTCTGGCAGGCACAGACTGGCAGTGATGAGTGGGAGCCTGGTGGATATCATAAGTGACACAGCTGGTGCCAGTTTTATAATCCGAAACCGACCCCAGCTCCGGGTTATGCCCCGCCATCCCCACATTTACAGGCGTACCACGCTACACAACCACTTTCACATATACGCTCTCGGAATTTGGCACAAGACCTCAACATCCAAAGGAGACGATGCAGAATTACGGGACAAGAAAAACATCTTTAAAATAATGTAATAAAAGCAGCTAAAAAGAAAATCCCGTCGGCTTATGGTACTGAAAACACAGAGTACATTCTATGTAAAAGGACAGAAGCACCACAGAACAGCTTGTGATCCGATGACCTTCTGATTGCTACAGATGTAGAGAGTGGAATTACAGCCATATTAAGTAAATGAAATACAATTAGGTTTGCCTGGTTCTCAGGGACCCAGATAATCCGCCTGGTGCTTTCTGGCAGAATGGACCAGTTGTGAAAGTAGGACACAACAGATGATCCCACAGTAGCCTCAACAACCCCTTAATGCAGGATGCTTCCAGACTAACATCCACCCAAAACACAAACAAAAAGTTTCAGTGTCCTTCAGAGGTCTAGCCCGTTGCAGGTTCTAACGGTGAGCATACACTACACGATTATATGAGGGGACAGCGCCCTATGAGCGTAGCGCAGAATATTGCACACACATTGTATTGTGTGCCTCGATCCGTGCAGGGAAGGAGAAGCAGGAGCTGTGCAGTGCCTCCATCTCCAGCAGAAGTTGAGCCTCATCGTGAGAGAAATAAGGATGCAACAAGGCCATAATTTATTCAGCACGCAAAACACAACTGTTCTCAAAAGACACAAGTACTTCCTACGTTTGACTAGTTTGTGTGCACAATGGCGAGTGTGTGCACTGGTTTACGAGCTAATCTCTTGAATATTTTTGAGGCTCTGGGAATAAATTCAACCCCGATTTCTCACACACACACCCGATATTGTGTATCCTCTCAATCTTTTCGTGTTGTATGAACGCAGAGGCCCTATGCCAACATGGGATCAAAGTCTAATTTTCACCCTAAATGGGCTACTTGCTCTCAGATCAACCAAATGGTAATTATGAATAATGCCACTTAGCCCTAATTGGAAACACTGCCCCAGAAAAATAATATAATCTTTTTTTTTTTTTTTTTTTTGCTGAACAAGCATATTTGGGTCAAATCCGTGTGTTTCAGCCTCAACCTATGATGCTCTGATGTTCAATAATCGTATTTGCCATTTTGTACAGTAATTAAAACAGCTTTGCTCCATTTGGTCATTACTCAGTCTAATTTGGACGGACTAGCGATGAAATGCATAGTGTCAATCGGAAACTGTGCTCATCTGCTAAATTAATTTTATTAGCAAAATCAGCTGATTTTGACACGTCATTGTGCCCCATCATAAGACACATTCAGGGAGGAACGGCGGCTACTGACTCAAGGGAGGTTAGAGCCGAAAATCAGGTAACCAGGTTGAAGAGCCTTTTTGCACCTTGGCAGGTGTGTGATCTTTACCGAGTGCATCTCAAGCACTGTAAGAGATCAACTGAGTCAAGGACAAAGTCATTACAAGTTCAGCATCACACCCACAGTAATTACTGCTTCCATTTATGGCACAATTATTGTTTCATTGTGATACCTCAGGTTAATCATTACACAAAGCAGGTACTTTCCCATTTAGCTGAATGGGAACGCGTGTCCAAACGTTTGACGTGTAGAGTATTTTGAGATACTCATGTTGGACAAACCACAGTTCAGGGTTGTGATCAAACAGCATCACAGAACTGTATCTGTACTTGAGCAGAATTCAGTTCTATAAGACGTTAATTAAAAATGTCAAGCGTTTGAACCACAAAAGCACTTCTAAATCCAGGCTCGCACTTCCCATGTGCTTCCTGGAAAATTGTGCATCTTATTTTAAAGGAAATCCCTCTGCCACTCCAACATGACACCAGACTAAGTTGGACTACGTTTCTATAATCACAAAAGTCTAGAACTCCTTCAGAGGTGTCAGGGTGGCTTCCCTCGCTTGTCTAATTCTTGCTCGGTCACAGCATTTTTAAGATCTGCCGACTCCAGATTTACCACACAGTACAGGACTATCTGATTTTCGTAATGATTGATCCATCTAAATGAAATCCAAGACCTATTCAGTGCAAATGAACTGGAGGGACTACAGGCTGTAATTGCAAAATGGTTAATGCAATATATTTTTAAATGCTTCAAATTAAAGCAAACAATCTACACTACAATCACATATATTGTTTCACTTCAACTTCACTGTGTAGAGGAAAAATTACCAAAATTGTGTCCCTGTCTGAGTACTCGCTGATTTTTGATCTTGAATTGACTTCAGAAAATTCAAAATCCAACTCGCACACCAAATTCTTGATTTGTTTTCCCCTGTACATTATATACGCCAGGACATTCACATGTAGATCCTACTGACCTGGAGGCGACCATGACATCTGACCCCTCTCCCAAAACAGGCTCTCTCTCTCTCTCTCTCTCTCTCTCTCTCAGAGGAGGACATGTCGACATGTCACTGCTCTTCTTTATCTAAGGACAAATAGTTGCGCAAACAGGAAGGGGGGGGATTTTTAATTATTGCTTCAGCTGCATTTAGTGGAAGTATTCAAAATTCAAAATATTGCATTTTATTTTGAAGAGCTGATTGGTCATCAGATAAAGAAGAAATAAAGACTTCAGCTATTTTGAATCCAGGTCAGTTGAACGAATTCTGTCAAACCTGTTTCCAAAAAGTCCCCTTTTTTAAATTAAAGCTGAGAATAGCCACAAACATTTTGCCTCAACATACATTACAGTCCTGTGATTGGTCCACGATAGTGTCCAGTTTTGGTGTTTATATTTTAAAAACAATCTGGATATGCCAAAAAACAGTTTTGGACCTTCAGTCTGAATATAACCAAAGTGGTCCTTTGACTTGTAACATGTACTTTAGAACTCCTGGAAATGTGACCACATTAACCCCACATGTGGAAATTGAATTTGAATATCTGAAAACTGAAAGAAGTGATGCACTCCATCAGGAAGCCATAGAAATATCAGAGAAAATATATCCAAAACTATGCTGACAAAGCATTTTGGCCTTGAATAAAACTCTTTCCTCTGGGGAGAGGGGGGGAGAGGGTGATAAATGGGGGTACAAAAGCTTCTGTATGACAGGAGAACTGTGTAATTTAAATAACTTTTAATCAGGCTGCAGTTACATTTATTCAAACATACGTTATGATCTGTTGGACTTTAAATACACACACACACACACCAGAAATAATGGAACAGCTGAAACAAAACAGCTTTTCATCTATTTTGCAGTTCATCCAACAAGCTTAACTTGAATCTTGGTTGTAGCATGGCGACGTAAACATCCATTTTTCAGGCCACGAAGCGTTTCCTCCTTTGAAATGTTTCGCCACACAGTGAGATAAAGTCTATAAAAGTAATGATTTTAGACATTCTCCTCCATTTCCTGCCGTGTGACTTTGTCCTCACTTTCCTCTTTGTGTGTTTTGAGGCCGTCAGGTCTGTCGGAAACCGTCTCGAGCATCTTAGCGCTGTGCTGTTGCGCCTTCGCTCTGAGTGCAGCAATACTATACTCCCTCAGTTCCTCTTTAGAAAAGGGTGATTCCAGGTCTTCTTCCTGCTTCTCCCTGTCTTCCTCCATCCCTCTGTCCACCATTTTCTCCTGCGTGGGCGTTCGTGTGTCGCGGGGTTTAACGGGCGAGGCGTGCAGCGTCTCTATAGATTTCTTGTGCATACCTTAAAAAGAAAGGCATTAATTCCAGTTAGAGGCTAAAGAACAGGAATGATCAGAGAGACAGAGATGACAGTGAAATAAAATGCAAGAAAACGAGCAGAGAGTGAGAGTTCAGATCAGCAAATCCATCATTCGGACCTCTTATTCAATTAGAATCACCTAATTGATTTAAACTAATCAATTGCCACGTGGCAAGGGAGGGGACCTGGTCCATCTGTCCTGATAAAGTCGGATTATCACTGTATCGACCTTTTATTGACAAGATGACACTTTTATTGGCCCCTAACGTGAGGCCAGCTTCCAATCGCATTTCTTTAAAGACATCTTAATCCATATTCTCAGAGACAATAAGACAAGACTCTCTTATTTACATTCTCATCCTCCAATTTGCAAGACAGTTTAAAAGTAAGAAGAAATAGAAAATACTAATTTTATGAGCATTTATCCAAAGATAGGACTCTTCTTCCCTGCATGTTCTCAACCAAAAGAAGATTTAAAAAGGTGCCAATACTATCATTTTCGCCCATATTATTTTCAATAATTAATCAATTGCTGCACGTAATGCTAAGTCTAACTTCCAAACAGTCTCACCTAGTAACCATGGGGCGTACGAGTCGGTGACTCCCTCTTTAGCAGACTTGAGGATGGACTCGGGGAGTGGGATGGAGTGACGGACCATGGCGCCATAAAGGCCATACTCTGCCATCACACTGCTACGGCCCCAACACTTCTCCCGTTTCCTCCACTTGGCCCTACGGTTTTGGAACCACACCTGGTTCGTGAAAGAAACAGATTAGGTTACACGCTTTGACCAAAAAAATGAAAGACCATATTCAAAAAGTTCAAAGCATGAATATGAAGGAGCAGGAAATTGAGCGATGCAATATTACATCATTCAAAGTTCAATGGTGGAATCCCGAAGAATTTGCCCTTGCCACGCAGTGTTCCGCCATCGTCTGCGCTGACTGAGGAAATTAGAATGCAGTGGGGAAACTTGGTGATGGCAGACAGATTGTGTATGTTGGATCCATTTAAACAACCTTCTGCAATCACCTCAGCATTTTAAGGCATCACTGTGGTGGATCCCCCACTTGTTGACAACAGATGAAACCTTTAGACTCTTCAATGACAACCCCAAGGACTTCCTGGATTGATTAATTACCCAATGTGAAATTTTGGTCCCCTTTTCATACCTGAACGCAAGGCCAAGTCCTGTCAGTTCAAGCATCCGGAGCCATCGCTGTCAGTGAAGTACAAGATTATGAAATCACCTGGCAAGAGCCTGATGATCTCTTTTATGGGAATGCAGAACTGCTGCATGATAACACAGCTGCAGGGTGGCCATGAGCTACGCCATTGACTATGGGTTCAAGTTGTTGCTGCATCTACCATATTCTCCAGACAATCACCTCTTCTCACGCATGAAGAAATGGCTCTGTCACTGCATATATGGAGCTGCTGTCACGGAGGTTTGGAGATGTTCATCACACTTTTTCAAGGAGTGTCTGGAAGCTCTTCCAAGGGATTCTCAAAAGTGTGTCCTTGTGAACATCGATTATGCTGAAAAATATTATTGTATGTCCCATAGTCCTTATTAATGAACTATGAACTTTCTGAATGCCCCTTGAGAATCTGTCTGAGATATGGCTCAACTTCTGTAGCTTTTCCTTGCTGGTTGAAGTCAATTGTGCCAAAGCTTCTATAGTAGGAGACACTGATTGAAAACATTTGAAGGACACTGACACAAGTCCAGCCACACATACTCAATATGGCTGGAGTTTAATGTTGAACATCCTGAAGATCTCACACTTAAATGTCTGTGGATGTAAAAATGTATCCACTCAGAAGCTACATTTCGGCCTAAAATGGCTTATTTTAGGCTATGATGACATACGTCACGGATATTTGAAATTATGTCTTTAAATTGATGTCACACCTTTGGTCCCTCATTATTGGACTATGAACTTTTGGACACGCCCACATGGTCTATGTGGATGTTCAGTCATTAACATGGAGGAAGAAGGGGCATGTCAAACAGCAGCTCCTTTCTGTTTAAAGCAAAAAAAAAAAAAAAGACTTTTTTTAAACATTACATCAACAAACATCTGTTTTAAAGACAACAGATGAATCATATTAGATTACTGTAAAGGTCTAACCCCCTTTAAGACAAGTAAGATGAGCATATACCAGAGGACATTTATAATATTTTTTCTATTTCTGTAGAATGTGCAAAATTGGTGTGTGTGTGCACATGCATTATTCTTCTTCTGATGCATCAAGTGCCTAAATTGATTTCTACCGAGCCAGACCTTGAAAATCGCTGCAGCTTGCTTCTGAATATGTATGAGCACAAGGAAAAATGAGCATCCTGAAATAGCCAAGGAGGCAGGATGAGAGACGTGTGTGTGTGTCTGTGCGTGTGCGTGTGTGCATACGCACAGAATTAAAAATGATCAAGCGATGAGCCTGCAGAGCCGTTCAGGTACATCTGATGATAACCACCGTCTCATAAAAAGATGGTCTTCAGATGAGCAATTGCATTTTTTTTTTTTCCACAGGGATGACGATTGTGCATGCATGAGCGTGGTCTTCAGCGTGCCAAATGTTCGTGTGAGGGGTGTGTTGGGGGAGTGGCAGAGGCTGATTGAAAAATAAGTTCATCTCCAGGCCCCGATTGATATGAGATGGGCGCCCGAACATCACGGGAAATTAAAGCATCCACCGCAGCCGTGCAGATCGCCGTGCTTGCCTGCTGACCTGCACTAATTAATTTCTCTGTGCTTATCATTTCATCCTGTGTCCCACATTGAAGGAGGTGATGCATGCACTTCCAATAACCAATTACCCTGCAAAGTGTAATTTGCAGCTGATGCCAGAGAAGAATGAATTGTGAAGATGATGACGGAGCAGATGAATGATGACAACACATGAAAAAACACGTCTTCATCCCTCAGTCATTTTTTGCCGTTGACTATATCTGCACTTTACTTTCAGAACTACGTCGCAGGGTCTTATTTAGCAGCAAAAAAAAGCAGTTTAAGCTCGCTGTCGCTCTGCGACAACATATTTATGTTCAGATTATGACTGTTGGGAAAAAAGTATCTTGTTCCGTGTTTCTGAAGAACTGAATGTGAGATATGAAATAAGTCACATTTCTATAAATGGCAGCTAAAGCTGCATCTTACAAATAATCAAACATTATAGCTGCAAACAAACGTTTGGATCCTGCTGTTCAAATCTGCACAAATTTATTTTTTTTTAATAAAGTAAAAGTGATGGCCCTTAATCTCAAAGATGAATATCTACAACATGCTCTAAATTTAAAATAAATAAATAAATAAATATTACTTTGCAATCTTTAAATATCTTATTATTAATTAAGTGAAGCACGATTGAGTGATTCATTAATTTTCTTGTATCCATTCAGCTTTTCTGAAGCCACCTGGCTGTGAAAGTGATCATCTAGTTACATGAAAACATTTATTCAATGCAATAATTTTTTTTTCACTTTACAGTTACAAAGCATCAATGGAAATATTTTTTTTGTATGAAAAAGCTCGTTTTGCACACGTAACTCTTTGCGTCTGATCCCGGAGAAGCGATTGAAGACGAGCGAGTGAGTGTACTCCTGACAGTGCGTCCATATCTTATTTTACAGCTACTGTTTTTGTGCTTCTTGTGAATTTTTAACATGGCGAAATGGGAAAAAGGCTAAACTTAAAAATTTATTTTTTAAACTTTTAAACTTAAAAATTTATTTTTTAAGTTTATTTAAATTTATTTAGCTTCTCTCAATTTATAATATGATTGAAACCTTAAATTACAAATATACTTAGAAAGTAACAAAACAAGTGTAACAAATTACAGTAATTTTTAAAGTCCCATGTTTTTGAGTGCAGACATTTCACATAAATTACCAATGCACAATCAGAAATAATAATGCTATAATAACAATTATTATTATTATTAAAGCACAATTCACTATTATTCTTCAAGTTAAAAGAGAATCTCTAATACAAATGGCAAAAATAGTGTGTTTTCACCATAAAAGTGAATGAACCATGTAGGAGCCAAGTAAAATGAATAAAATAAATAAAAAATAAATAAAAACATTAAATAAAAATTAAATATTAATTATAAAATATATAATATTATAATATAAATATAATAAATATAAATATAACATGAATATATTATATTAAAATATTCCCATTTTAGAAGCTGTAAAAGCTTTGCGTACATCATTATAGTTTGAAAACAAATTGTGATTTTAATTATTGACACAGATTCTTGAACCACTTAAGAGACCTTACATTAAACTGCTGTGGTAAATAAGGAAAGTTTGTGTAAAAAAAAAAAAAAGTCATGATCACCGTGTGTTTGTGTTATCCAAAGGCGTCACACCTGAGCTGTGTTTTATGACTTCTTTCATAGACATTGGCTCACCTGTATCCTGTCCTCTGGGAGCTCAGTCTTCATGGAGAGCATTTCTCTGGCATAAACATCTGGATAATGAGCGTCATTAAAAGCTTTCTCTAGCTCCTCCAACTGATAGGAGGTAAAAATGGTTCTGCAAGGGGGGGGGGGGGGGGGGGGGGGGGGGGGGAGAGATAAATCAAAGAGTTTAATTCCAAATAGAATGTTTAATGCCAGATATTTATTTATTTATTGAACACACGATATTGATAGAAAATTAGAACTACATTTCCATCCATTTACGTTTGGGTATATACATTTGTAAATGAAAAAAAAAATTTTCTTTAACCTTCTAAAACATATTAGAAATTTGGACTTGTTCATTATTTACAACAAAAAAATGTGGCGTGCATACTGTGGTGACTAGAGAATTCAAGGGAATCACCAATTCATGAAGACAAATTAAATAATGTTTTCTCTTGGTGATTTGACAAAATAAATAAACTGTCTCCAAAAAGTAAAAATTCTAAATATTATATTGATTACTATTAGTCACATTTATTTGTTTTTGCTTTTACCTGTGTCGTCTTTTCTTTCTCTTCTTGCTCATGGATGATTTGGAAAACTTTCTGTCAGTACAGGAAAGGCTCAAATCATCAGAATCTGCAAAGAAAGAACAAATTCGTGAGAAAATGCATTGGACAAAAAGCAATAAAAATATTAACAACAGCATCATGAATAATAATATAGTTACAGAAGCATGATAATAATATTGTATATTGAGTCTTGCACATATTTCTCATCTTTCAGTTGCAGCAGAGAGTGTTAAAGTGTCTTTAAACCTTTTTTAAATAAGCTGTAATTAAATCCTCATAATAATATCAAGAGCCAACCCTCAATGTGCACCAAGTTTCTGACAGCAGCTGCTCACCCGAGGTGTCGGAGTGCCGCACATCCATAGGGGCGTCCACGTGCGCGTCTCGCGCCTCCGACAGCGCCTCCAGAAACGCCGGCTGACCGTAAAACGAGTGGATCCCCTCCGGCGCCAGCAGTCCCACGCCGATCCCGAATGCAGCGGGTCCGAGTGTCGACCTGGGGGCCAGCCCGTGCGCCCTCAGCGGTAAAACCTCCAGCGGGCGCCTTGGCGGCTCCTTATTGAGGCCGAGCAGCTCCTGGATGCCGAAGCCGGTGCGCCGTGGCGCCGCGGGGCCCATCTTCCACACCGCAAACGGCTGCTGGTTCACACTTGTTTTCTGTTTGTTCAAAGTGTCGGAAAGAACGAGTCCTTTTCCTGTCATATCTGGTTTTTGCAGTTCACTCCACTCTACTCCCCCCAAAAAGCTCGAGTCCCAGATGCAATCAGCAGTGCGCTGCGCGCAGCCCTTTTTATCCGACAGGCGCCAGCCAATCAGAGCAGAGACTCACTGAAGTTTCCATCAATCAACACCTGCACATTTTAACAACCGTTAGGCATTATTAATACATGGTTAATAAACAAAAACCTGATCATCTTTTCCCCAATAGTGACCAAATTCAGTTTTATTTCATTTTGAGAGTGAGAGGGTTCAAAATCTGAGCAAAAACTCTTAATTCAGAGTTAATCTAATAAAACCCCCCATGATGAGCAACAAGATCAGAATTAGTCCAAAAGATAATTAAGAACATATATGATCATAGTCATAGTTTGCTAAATTTACACTGTTAAACCGAACACTCCATTTTAACACAATACATAAGTTAATGTAACTCAAACTTTGAAAAAAGTTATCGTCACTCATTTCCATTAATTAAACTAACTAAAATATCCATTGTTGCCATAACAACTCAGTTCCTTTAAGTGCATTTAACGTTTTGGGGCATTTAAGTGTTGGTGATGTATTTCCAGTGCATTCCATTTACTCATTTTAATTGAGTTTATACCATTATGAAAAACTGCAAGTTTTGTTCATGCGCTGCCATTTATCATTTTTCATTCTGTTGTCCTTTTAGATTTTTGTTTTTAGAAAGCAGATTATTGTCAATAAGTAAACCAAAAAATGCATCCAAAAATTTTAGCCAAACTACAATGCAAATTTTTTAGGCAGAAATGTGTCACTTTTTTATTGGAAAAGGGCAAACATAAATGAATAAGTAACATTACACTATAAAATAGTAGTTTGAAAACTAGTCATCAAATTATTATTTTTTATTGGTTGGTTTTATTTGGTAAAAAAAAAAAAAAATCACAAGATAACAGCAAACAACATGGTACAAAAATAAATACACAAGTAAAATAAATGCAACAATTATTATTCTACAGTTTTGCCAGTTATCTCCAAAATTCTTATTTCTGCCTTTATGTCGTCATCCGCAATATGACTATATTCTGCGTGTGTGTGTTTGTGTGCGCGAGCGCATGCGCCTATATAACTCTGTCTGTTCAATGAAACGACGTTAATCCATTAAACAAATGCACAGCTAATTTGTTCGAGTTAATCAATCAATTTATCTCCAAATTAGAGACCGTTAACGGATAAAAGCCTGATTGATCTGTTCGGAGTCTCGCGGCCACTTTTTTGATTTGCATATTCCAACTCGGGTTGCGCACTTTACGTTTTGTCTTTTGTGACAGTTTGCACATCCGTTGACTTTAAGGGTTTTCGCCCACAGATCACGTGATTTTGGCGGGGTTTTTTTGGGGGGGTGGGTGGTAAATGTCTTAGTTTCGACGCAGTTTGGTGCCAAATAAACCGGAGACAAACGGAACGAAATGCCATAAATCTGATGTGGAAAAGTGAAAGTGAGAGCGCGTCTGGGGAAATCAGCGTCTCTTCATTAGTCCTTAATGTGCGCACGCAGAACTCAATTTCAAACTGTGGATCGACGTTATATGTTTAAAAAAACCCTTCCAGCTCCGATCTAATCCACTCTAATCAGCTATTATTCAATTAGTGCGCTGTTTCGATCGTTCTAGGTTCATTGGCGGCGCACTTTCCGGACATCTGGACGGATAATTACGCAGAGAATTTATGGAGATGAGCGGACGCGCTGGATGGAAGCGCAGATAGTAAGAACCTCATCAATGGGACATGTGGCGACCAAAAAAGAAACGCGTGGCTCGCGTGCGGCAGGCTGTCGGCGTTTTGAATTATAGATGATCAGATGTGACATCGCCCGGAACACGCTCACCCCGGGTTTTTAAAATAAATGAATTAATTCAATAAATATTCGAAGACCGGTGTTAGTGGACATCCTTTTAAAGATGACGTCATAAAGCCTCTCAGAGTCACAACGTCACTACTGCGCATGCTGCGCAAGCGAATTATAAGGCAATAACTTAATCCTGCTGGCCCCCTTTAGCTTTGTCGCACTTGGGCGCATTGCGCATTCCGGTGACGAAGGGGACGCACTGGATAACTTGTGAGGAAGCTCACCAGGTGTTTGAAAGCACGCACTAGGTTGTATATGATGGGCACAGTTCATGAATCATTAAATACATTTAAAAGAGAGAGAGAGGATGGGATGATGCATTAATCTCCCACACTCAAAAAAATGGTTCTTTGGATGAACCCAATTTAATTATGTGCAGGATTTCCATCTAATAAATACATGTAGCCCCAACTCAAATAAAGCACATTCATGCAAAACAATAATTTAATGTAGTTGGGACTACATATATTTATTAGATGGAAATCTAATCCAATGAGTCAGTTTTTGAGTGTATCACAAACAACTGACTCATTGGATGAACTCAATTCAATTAGGATTTCCATCTAATAAATATATGTAATCCCAACTAAAATTATCTTGCATGGATGCACTTTATCTGAGTTGGGGATACATATATTTATTAGATGGAAATCCTGCTCATAATTGAATTGAGTTAATCCAAATACATCAGTTTTTTTTTGAGTGCATATTGCACTACTGGGGTGCTGATGAATGCCATTCTACAATTCAACATTACAGATTACTGTGTTTGTTGTTTGCTTGGTGTCCAGGTTCGATCCTCAAGATCTACCTTCCTATCACTCTTAGTTGTCTCCCTGTTCCAACACACCTGAATCCAATGACAGACTCGTTAGCAGACTTTTAATGAGCCTTTTATTGGATTCAGGTGTGTTGGAACAGGGAGACAACTAAGAGTGTCAGGAAGGGAGATCTCGAGGACCGAATTTGGGCACCCCCAGACTAAGAAGAAAATGTGACAATGCATCTTTTTTCCCCTCCCAGGAACATCACAGCATGTCAAGTCTGGGAGCATGTTTGGTGCTGTGGTAAATGGACTGCATTTATATAGCGCTTTTCCATCTGCATCAGATGCTCAAAGTGCTTTACAATAATGCCTCACATTCACCCCGATGTCAGGGTGCTGCCATACAAGGCACTCACAACACACCAAGAGCAACTAGGGGATTAAGGACCTTGCCCAAGGGCCCTTAGTAATTTTCTAGTTTGTCACCTCCGTGTGCTTTGCTGGATCCGAAACACCACAGAACCACCTTGAGTCCTCGATGGCAACCAACTCATCCATTCTTACATCACTAATAGATCCAGCTACCTGCCACAGCAAGGTGAAACGTGCACGTACCCTTAACCTTCTCCAGCTACTGTGGTCCTCAACACCCAGGCACCTGCCTGCTGGCTCATGCACAGAGAAACAGGCCACATGATCCATCACCATGCAAGTGATAGTCCTCATCTGAGGATCAACATCAGGACCCTAAAGACTTGGACCTCTGTTCAGCTGCAGACATCAGCATCGCCAAATACCTGTCTAGTGGCCTCACAACTCCACAAGCTCTTCCCATGCAGGCACCACTCGATGTCAAAGGCAGAGAACCCAGACATATGTATGTTATTGCTGATACAAGCAAATCTCTGTTTCACCACATAGAGTTGATGACACATCTGTTTTTTTAAATGATCAAAACAATTATATTCTTCAGTAAACGCCTACATTCTAATGTATCTTTCAGAGCATTGACTTGGTATAAAATGTGGTAAAAACAGTTTGCCTTAGGGTTGGGCGATACTTAAGTACAAGTCCCCAATGTTCGTAACTCCTTCAACTTGGACAATGCAGAAAAAATTTCTTGTCCAAGGACACATACAGGTAAAGTGACCAGGAAGTATCCAACTGTTTGTCACTTCCAATCATCCATCCAGCAACCACTAACTGTCCAGTTGTTGGGCGACAAGTCCACAGGATATAAAACAAAAAC